>NC_135417.1:26542558-26842558 GCF_051991245.1 Festucalex cinctus
CAGTAGTGTGCATGATGTAAGTGTGTGAACATAGTGTGGTGCATGTTGAATGATGTAGAACAGAAAGTAAATAAATGGCGTGTGGCTCTGGCGTCGGCTGCAGGGAGTGACGAGAGCCTCGGCACATCTCCGAGGCCAGCATAATATAGCCCAGGTGAAGCAAAGGGCCCAGGTGCTCCACGTCAGCTAATCACTGGCACTTGAGATTGAAAGAATGGTAGACAGGTGTAGTTAGTGCCACTGGCATGATGACAGTGTGGGGTCATCACACCCCACCCCATAAAAACGGAGCCACCGGATCCAAACCCACCCCTCAGCAACAGTGATCACAACAAACCACCAGGACCTGTGAGGAGCAAAAACTAGTACACCATACCAAATTTGTGATTGCATTCACCCCACCGTGTATCCCGTAGCCAACTCCGTCCACCCTCAGCAATCCCGGTACCTGAGAAGCAAATTAAGAGGAGAGCAGAGTAGCCACAACAACACGGAAGAGGCAGCAAACAAAAAGAACTCAAAGGAACTAAAAAGGCAATCATGGCACAGGTGCCCGAGACAGTGCATCGGCCATGATGTTGTCTGTACCTTTGATATGTAAGATGGTAAGATCATAACCTTGTAAAAATAACGACCATAACACCAACCTTTGGTGAGTTGACCGAAAGGACTTAAAAAATGTCAGAGGGTTGTGGTCAGTGTACACCACTAGGGGAGCCCCACTGACGTAAACATCAAAATGTTGCAGTGCCCAGATTAAAGCTAATGCTTCCTTTTCAGTAACAGAATAATTACTCTGATAATGATTGAATTTCTTTGAAAAGAAACTAACTGGTCTAACCACTCCATGGTCATCCTGTTGCAGCAAAACCGCTCCAGCACCCACTTGGCTGGCATCCACCTGCAGCATGAATTGTCGGTCAAAACAAGGGGCTGCTAGCACAGGAGAAGAGCAGAGTAGGCGCTTTACGTTCTCAAAAGCTTGCTGGCATGCAGAAGACCAGATGAGTTTTGCCTTCGCTGTCAGCAACTCTGTTAATGGAAAGACAACAGATGAAAAATTCTTACAGAAACTCCTATAATAACCCACCAACCCCAAGAATCGCTGCAGTTCCTTTTTGGTGGTAGGCCTAGGGAACTGCGAAACCGCCGAAACCTTTGCTTCAACTGGAGCAACACAACCCTGTCCTACAACTCGACCAAGGTATGTCACCCTCGCCATCGCAAATTCGCACTTAGCCAAGTTTACTGTAAGCCGCGCCAACTTAAGCCTTTCAAAGAGCGCTCGAATCCGCTGCAGGCGTGACTGCCAGGTGTCACTATAAACAACCAAGTCATCCAAATAAACTGCACAACCCACCAGGCCAGCTACCACGCGATTCATTAGTCATTGAAAAGTCGCTGGAGCATATTTCAATCCAAATGGCATCACGTTATAAGAAAATAGTCCAGATGACGTAACAAATGCGGAAATGTCCTGTGCACGTTTAGTCAAGGGAACCTGCCAGTATCCCTTCAGCAAGTCAAATTTACTAACTAATTTAGCTGAACCAACTCTATCAATACAAACGTCCATTCTAGGCAATGGAAAACAATCGGATTTTGTAACCGCATTGACCTTTCTAAAGTCCGTACAGAACCTAGACATGTTATCACTTTTTGGCACCAAGATGCAGGGAGAGGCCCAACTCGAAAATTCGGTGTTCAATCATATAATTAATTTCAGTGTCAAGATGTTTCAATCTAACAGGGGCCATACGGTAAAATCTTTGTTTAATGGGAAGCGCGTCACCGACATCAATGTCATGCTCGATCCAGTGAGTACGTGATGGCGCATCACCAAATAGACATGAATATTCATTAATTATAGGGGTGTGAATTGCCTAGTACCTGACGATTCGATCCGTATCACGATTCATAGGTCACAATTCGATTCGATACCGATTAATCCCGATATGAATTTACAAGTCGATTGTTACGATTTTTTTTACTCAATTTAGAAAATACCATTCAGTAAACTTGTACATGTACACTGTAAGATTTGTATGAAAATGTATTATTTATTGATCTCAAACTTCAGTGTTATAACTGTGAGCCACTATATTAAACAAACAGGTTATAACCCTTTTCATGTTAGAACAGCATTGAAATAAAATAGTAAGGCTTAATGTTCCATTAATATAACATTCTTCCATGCTTAAGGTGTGAAAGTTAGACGTTTTGTTGAATATTTTTCATCAAAAATGGATGTTAAAAAATCGATTCGGCTGCCTATTGAATCGATTCGAGAATTGCGTGCTGTAGTATCGCGATATATTGCCAAATCGATTTTTTTTAACACCCCTAATTAATTAGTTCTGATAATTGACGACGCTGCGACTCAGACAGATTTGACAGAATCTGGTCTAAATTTCCAAGTGATTCTGAGTTTTTCAGACGGCCATTAGAGCAAACTGTCATCAGGCTCAGGAACCCCATCTCCCTCTGAACCCTCCAACATAGGGCTCACGGCCAATGCTGGCCGCACAGGCTCAGAACTCCCCAACACGGAGCAAGACTCACGTCTATAGTAAGGTTTAAGCAAATTAACATAATATAGCTTTCTGGATTGTCTACGATCCGGTGTGGATATTATGTAATTGAGATCCGATAACTTTTCCGCAACACTGTAAGGGCCTGAGAACTTCGCCTCGAATGGGGACCCCACAACAGGTACAAGAGCCAAAACTTGATCTCCAGGGCTGAACTCGTATCGCACAGAATGCCGATCATACAGTTTGTTCATCTGATGCTGGGCCACATTCAATTTTTCCTTCGCCAAAGCACCAGCAACAAACAAACGATAGCGAAAACCATTCACAAAGTCAATCAAGTTTTTGGGCGGCCCCGTTTCAACCCAATCCTCCTTGAGGACAGGAGCCCACGCACAGTATACCTGAAAACTAGCTCATTGGGGCTAAACCCCGTGCTTTCCTGAACGGCTTCTCTTGCAGCCAACATCAACCAAGGAAGACCCTCTTCCCAGTCCTTGTCCAACTCTGTACAATATGCACGAAGCAAAGATTTTAGGGTCTGATGAAATCTCTCAAGTACACCTTGACTTTATGCGTGATAAGCTGAGGACCGGTTATGTTTTATCCTCAACATTTTCAAAACTTGCCCAAACATATGGGATGTAAAATTGGAGCCCTGGTCACTTTGGACAATTTTGGGTATACCAAATATGGAAATGAATTGGGTAAGTGCTTTCACCACAGATCTAGCTGTGATGGACCTCAGCGGATACGCAGCCGTATAACACGTGCTTTGGCACATCACAGTAAGTAAATACTTACTGCCAGATTTGGAACTTGGCAAAGGGCCAACACAGTCGACCACCAGATGTTCAAAAGGTTCACTCACGGCTGGTATCGGCTGCAGGGGGGCGGGCTTCACAGTCTGGTTCGGCTTCCCTGTCAACTGACACACATGACAGTTTTTAATAAAAGCAGAAACATCTCTTTTCATGTGTGGCCAGAAGAAATGTTTCAGAAGATGCAAATATGTTTTCCTGACACCGAAGTGTCCACCATCGTCATGGGCCACCTTCAGCACCAAGGGACGGTACTTAGCCGGAACCACCAACTGGAATACAGCCTCTCCCACTGAATCAAAACCGAGGGGTGTCCACTTCCGAAATAACTCAATTTGCAGACAGTAGCCAGTGGCCACGTCTTTCACCTCAGCTACTGGAAGAACCCGACTGAACACCTCCTTCAAGGAAGGATCAGTCTGCTGCTCTCGAACCAGCTCACTGGGTGATACAGCGAGAGGAAAATCGGACAGTGGGGAAACCTCCACCATGACACCATCATCCTCGCTGGGCACCCCGGCCACAGCCTTCAGCATGGCACGTGTCACCACGCAAGCTGGAACTATCTCCTGTTGAGGAGAAACCTTCAGGGGCACATTATCCCCAGAATGGAGTGTCAAAGGTGGAGGGGGTGAGTCTGACCACACTCTACAGCCAGCCAACCCATTGCCCAATATCAAATGGACTCCCTCTATGGGCAACGCAGGCCGAACCCCAATGGGCACCTCACCCCGCACCAGTTCACAATCGAGAACCACATTGTGCAGGGGAATGGGCAGCACTGTCAAACCCATCCCACGACTGAGAATGCGGTCTCCCGTGTCAGTCTGGTCAGAAAAAGGAAGTGTAGAAACCACGATGTACGAATCATAAGCCCCTGAGTCCCTCAATATTTTGACAGGGACCGGTAGCTCACTGCCTACCAGAGACACAAAACCATCCCGAATGAATGGTCCATAAGCAGCCAAAACATCGGGCTCACAAACAGCGACAGAAAGTTCAGACTTCCTGCAACTGACAGGCACTGCTGCCGCTGCAGGCTTTACATTTGGTTTGATCACCTTACTCCTGGCCTGCAACACGGGACAGTCAGCCTTCCAATGGCCCATTTGATGACAGTAATTACACATCCTGCCTTTGTTACACATCCTGCCTTTATCAAAACCATTTCGCATCCTTTCCACTTTATCAAAGCGGCGCGTCCCATCACTGGACTTGAACAAACCAACCGCCCCTGGACGCAATGTCTCCCCCAAATCGTCTGCCTTCCCCGCCAGCCAAAATTGTCCCGCGCAACATTTCGTTCGCGAAAATTTGTTTTACAAAGTATCTCGAACTCGTCAGCAATCATAGCGGCATGAGATGCAGTTTTTGTGCTTCTTTCATTGACAAACGCGGCAATATGTGATGGAAGCTTATTCTTAAATTGCTCCAAAATCAATAACTCACACAATTCATCAAAGGTCGTAACATCAAGAGACATTAGCCAACGCTTAAAATGTAATGTCATATCTCTGGCAAACTCAACAAACGTCTGGCTAGAACGCCTCCCCCATGACCTAAATTGTTGTCTATATGCCTCAGGTACCAGCTCATATGCCTTCAGGACGGCCGCCTTAACTTTATCGTAACTGTGACTATCCTCTGCGCTCAAAGAAGAGTACACCTGCTGCACCCTCCCAGTCAACACACACTGCAACATATGAGCGCAGTCAGTGTCAGGCCAGCCTCTCGCGTCTGCCAGCCGATCAAACAAAACAAAGAACGAGTCGGGGTCCCTGTCATTAAATTGCGGCAATAATTGCGGTGTTGGGGTGCTTCCCCTGGTGCTCGGGGCGGTGCCGTCCCGGCGCGGTCCGCTGCTCCGTGCCCGGCGGCGCGGTTCGGGGTGGGTGGCCCTCCGGTGTGCCCCGTGGTTCCCTCTCCCCTCCCCCTTCCTCCCCCCCGTCGCCTCTCCCTCCTCGCCTCCTCCCGCCCATCCTCCTCTGCCTCCCGGTCCCTTTTCCCTTGTCGCCCTCCCTCCTCCCCCCCCCCCCCCCCCCCTCCTGCCCTGCAGCCGCCCTTTCGCCTTCTTGTCGTCTTCTCCCCGCTTCCCCCCCCCCCCCCCCCCTTCCCTGTCTGCCCTGCGGCCCCTCCCCCTCCCTCTCCCTGGGCCTGGGGCTCCCTCCCCGGCCCGGGCGTCGGGCTCCGGGGGCCGGGCGAGGGTTTGGGGCCTGCCCCACTCCGGTAGAACTCCTGGCGCCCCGGGCGGGCTCCGGTGGCCGGTGGGCTGTCCGGTAGCCCTGCTGCGCTGGCTGTCCGCCCATTGTGGTGCCGGGTGGATGAGGTGGGGGGCGGGTGGGGGTGGGGGTGCTGGGGGGCGGGCGTGCCACCTACACCCGCCGGGTTGGGTGAGGCCCCGCTGGTCGCTCCTCTTACTCACTTCACTAGCTTGCACTATACACTTTGTAAATATACACATAGGGCACACAACACATTTCTTGGTGGGGTGGGGAAGGGTGGAAACACCGTCTTCACCCTTCAACTCCCCTCCAATTTTAATGCACCTCACGTCCAAGGGGAGGGGTGAGTTGGGGCGGGGAGCCATCAGAGGGGATGGACTGCAGTGCCTGGCAGCGCTGTGGTCCCCCCCATTTGTGTCCCTGCCCCACCACTTTGTCCCTCCATTCCCTTTTTTAATGCACCACACATATACATATTCATTTTTTTGGGGGGGATACGGGTGTGTCGGAGTAGGGGAAATTTTTTCCCTCTGCTCCGACTCACCTGCTCCCAATTTTAATGCACCACACGCACACACTTGTATATACACTGGGTGGGGCCACATTCACGGTGTAAGGGTAGAGCTCGCCAGTCGGCGAGCTGGCGGACTCAGTAACAGGGTTAGGTGTCACTAGTACTCTGGCGTGACGACCGGGGCCTCTCCCCACCGGGCTCGGTGTTCTGGTGTTCCGCCTTCTCCCCTGGTGCTTCCTCCTCTGCTTCCCCCCTCCCGCCGCTGTGCAAATCTCGCGCGGCTGGAGGTGGGGTGGGCACATCTTCCCTCTCTGCGCTGCTGCCCGGTGCCGGTTTCCGGGGGGGGGGTGGGGGGTTCTCGCGGGGGGCCGGGTTCGCGGGGGGGGGGTGGCGGCCGTCGGGGGGGGGCGGCTTGTTTGGGGGGGGGTGGAGGTATGGGTGGGTGGGGGTTTGGGTGCTGGGGATCGGGGTGTGTTCGGGGGTTTGGGGGTCGGGGGTGGTGGGGCCTGGGTCGTGGTGGATGGCGGGTTTGGGTGGGGTGCGGGGGGGTCGTGGGGGGATGGGGGCTGGGGACCGGTGGGGCGCTGTGGGGGCCCGCTGGGCCTCGTTCTGCGGCCTTGGGCTCGGGGGTGTGGGCCGGGGCTGGGGCGGGGGTGTTCCGGGTGTCTGGGTCGGCTCGCCGACCGGTGTCCGCTCGGGTGGCTTGGGGGTGGCCTTGGTGCTGCCGCGGCCTGGGGATTCCGGGGGGGGGGGGGGGGGGGGAGTGCTCGCTTTGCTGGACCGCGGTTGACGGCTTTCTTTCTTTGGTGGTGGTCCTTATGCATGCCAGATCCGTCGCACCAGCATCTACTGAAACTCAACAGAAGTACCCTCTCCCTCCCACAGCCCCTTGAATCAGTTGGTGCTGGTGTCTGTGGTTCTCACTTTGCTTTATCTATCCTTCCCTCCTTCCTCTCTTTAGTTTTTCCTCTGGTCACTTGAGATCTTAATTTATTAGAAGTATGAGGTTTCTGGGGTTGGCATAAGACTCTGGTTTTGTAACCACGCAGGAGGGGTCTTGTTGGTGCTGGACTTCACTTTGATGGATTGACGGCTTTCTTTCTTTGGTGGTGGTCCTTATGCATGCCAGATCCGTCGCACCAGCATCTACTGAAACTCAACAGAAGTACCCTCTCCCTCCCACAGCCCCTTGAATCAGTTGGTGCTGGTGTCTATGGATCTCACTCTGCCTTATCGATCCTTCCCTCCTTCCTCTCTTTAGTTTTTCCTCTGGTCTCTTGAGATCTCGCTAAATTTGCTGGAATTTAGAGGCTTCCGGGGTTGGCGTAAGACTTTGATTTTGTAATCATGGGGAAGGCAGGAAGTGTTTGGTCGGTGCTGGATTTCACTTTGATTTACCTTTCTTTTCTCTTTATTTCATTTTTTTCTGACCTTTTCTCTGGTCTCCTGACCATTTAAACCTCACGACTCTGGCAAGATTCTGAAGTACCTGGTTAAGGCGAAGGGTAATGGGATATTTATAAGGTTTTAGGTGAATGAATGAGTATAAATTTATACGTATTTGCACGCACGCACACGCACGCACGCACGCGCACGCACGCAAACGCACACACGCAAACGCACGCACGCACGCAAACGCACGCACGCAAACGCACGCACACATACACACACAAAAAAAAAAAAAAAAAAAAAAAAAGAGCAATGATGACAAGACGTTGAATCGGTAAGACTACCGAATGAACAATTCTGAGCTCTTAAAAAAAAAAAAATAAATAAAAAAAAATTGCGGCAATAAACGCAAATTATTTATATCGAAGGAATGCCTCGGCTCCAGCTCCTTAGCATCACCAATTTGCTCGCCCGTTTTAGTTTTAGTGAGACTACTCGCCTCATATTCCCACCGAGCTCTCTCAGACTCCTTCTCTTGCCGGATTCGCTCAATTTCAATCTGTTTCTTAATTTGCATTTCACGATTTAATTGATCATGCCGCAACTGCAGCTGAAGAAGTTCCTTCTGCTGTTCGAAGGTTAAGCCTTGGGTCGGCACCGAAAACGAGACGGAAGGACGATCTTCCTGATCGATAGCCAAAACACCCATTTCTTCCAATTTATTTCCCGTCGTCACCTTAACGTTCTCTTTTAACCGCTTGTCCCCCAAATTAACACCATAATGCTCACCAAGTCGCACCAATTATTCCTTTGTACATTTCTCCAAATTCTCCTCAGACGGATCCGCAATAAAGAATTCCAGTTCCGACATTTTAACTTTTTTTTAATTTTAAATCACATTTATTCAACGATTAACTTTTTTTTTTTTTTTTCCTCCCTCTTCTTTCAAAAAAATCACCTTTAATAAGATGATTCAACAAATAGGAACAAAGCCAACAATCGATTTGAGTCCACAGCGTTATGCGTGTACAGGAGCCGACAGGCAAGAAAAAAAAACCACTGTGTGCCCTCGGAAACCCGAGTCGATATGGAGCTCTCCCGCTATCTAGTAAAAAACCCACTACCTAACTCCTCCCTAGCCTTCATGCAACGACTAAGCGGCGGGTATTTATGCACTACTGACCGCTGGCCCGTCTGACCGACTAGCACGCTAGCCGCCCGTCAGGAACCACGGACATGCTCCCAAGCAAAGCTTCAACCGCACGCGTCACAACACTACCAAGCCCCATGCAACGAACCCAAAGGGGAACGCCGCTACAGCCTACAAGGGAAAACTCCACACCATAAAGCAATTAAAGCACACACAAAAACACATGCCTTACCTGAAAGTCTCCCGTTCCATCCGCAACAAACTGTAGCCCACGATCCACGCGGAAAATGAATTACAAATCTCCTCCCCCTCACCCCAGACGCACCAGTATTCACTGCCGATACATAAACAAACACTACTAAACTGTCTAACGCACGTACGCGCTTCCGTGCCGTCAGCAGCACCAATTAAACACTATCCAAAAAAGCGGAAACCCCAACCCAAAACGCGCAACCAATTACCCCAAAGCTGCAAGTAATAATTACTTCAAGCACAGCAATGTCACTTGCGCGACAAAAAATGGGAAAAAATCTCCCGGTCGAGCCTCCACTTTGTCATGACCCGGCTCAAAAGCCATGACAAAAAGACAGTGGAAACCGCTTTTACAAATTCATCAAACTAATTTATTGCAAATAAGAATACAAAATCAAAAAATAACAATGGCGTGTGTCTTGTCTGTAATATCAGTAGTGTGCATGATGTAAGTGTGTGAACATAGTGTGGTGCATGTTGAATGATGTAGAACAGAAAGTAAATAAAAAATAAATGGTGTGTGGCTCTGGCGTCGGCTGCAGGGAGTGACGAGAGCCTCGGCACATCTCCGAGGCCAGCATAATATAGCCCAGGTGAAGCAATGGGCCCAGGGGCTCCACGTCAGCTAATCACTGGCACTTAAGATTGAAAGAATGGGAGACAGGTGTAGTTAGTGCCACTGGCATGATGACAGTGTGGGGTCATCACAAGAGCGTCACACAAAAGTCTCAAGAGCAGGTTGCAACAAAGAGTCAGAGAATGGAAGAATCACAGAAGGCACTTCGGTACTACACATACAAAATTAGAACGATACAGAAAGGCAAAAAAATAAAGTCGACATGGCAGTGTAGTAGAATACAATTGTCAAATTGCGAAGGCTGCAGTTTGGGGGGAAAAGTGCTTCATTTCGGTCGGTAGGCTTTATTTTTATCTGTATGTATGTTTTATTTATTTACACAGTGTTAGGGTTATTGTGCAGTCAACAAACCTATCTGTATTCTTTTGCTTTTGGCTCACCATTAGGCATTGTTTCGTTGCTTTGTGGTGTCAGTTGTATTTGGTCTTATGAATTTGATGTTTTATTTATTTATTTTAATGGTGTCACTTTCAAGGAAGCATCTGTTGAGGAAGGACGCATCTGTACTTGCTCCTGCACTCGCTCGTGAATCTAACTACTTGTTGATTTTTGCATTGGGATTTTTAACTACATTGTTGCAGAATGCCTGGCGGAAAAAAGAGCTAACGAGAATGAGGATAAAATCTTCTCTTAAAAAACTCAGTGGAATGGTTGCCGAATTACTTGAAATGAAGAAGAGCATTGAGCCACTTCTTCAGGAAATACAGCAATTGAAGACAGAGACACAGGAAAAAGATCAATGCATTGTTGCCTTGGAACAAAAAGTGGATGATTTGGAACAAAATCTTCGTATCAACGATGTGATAGTCACCGGTATCAAGATCAAGCCGCGCCATGGCCCTTTGAGAGCTGCGGCTAGCACGAGCACGGAAGATTCTGACCAATCTTCAGGGAACGAGACTGTGGGACAACAAGTGACACTTCAACTCAGAGATTTGGGATTAACTGTTGATCCTGCGCACATTCAGATGTGCTTTTCGCTTCCAACTGGAGGGACACGACCACCGGCAGTTCTGATCAGGTTTGTTGACAGAAAGAAAAAGATTGCACTTCTGAGAGACCGTCCCAAGCTTCGTGGGAAACATGTCTACATCAACGAAAACCTCACCAAACGAAATGCTGACATCGCCAAAAAGGCACGACAAATGAGAAAGAATGGACTTATCGAAAGCACGTGGACAAAAGACTGCCGAATTTTTATTCAAACTAAAGATAACTCTGGTCAACTAAAAACACGAATCGTGAAAGGAGCTGAGGAATTGGCAGCGCTTGAGAGAAAACAGTAATTCACAATATCACAACAACAACAACATCACTAACTAGAGCTGCAAGCAGCTATAAAGGGCCCTCGCAGCCCGGGCCACCTTGGGGTACTTGCACGTTTTGGGTACTGGCACATTGGGAGCAGAGTTTCTTTGAAAATGGCATAATAAACCTTTACATGTGGATTTTTCTTTTGCCAGGTGTGAAGAGTGTATCAAGCTCAGTGGGTTTTGGTGAATGTTAAGATCTGCAAAAATCAGTCTACTTTTTTATTTTTAGGGAATGATTTGCCCTGATTTGTATTTTTTGTAAAAATATATATACACATCATCGCTCGTACTCATTGCACAATGTTGCTGTTATTGTCCATAGGGGCTATCAAAAATCAATAAAACTAAATAACAAAAATACGTATGTTTGGATCGGTCTGATGCCAGTGAACATTTTGAGTGGTGGAAAATAAAAGAATACTCATAAATGACTTAGTTATCACACTTAGAATGAGTTTACAATTTTTGTAAAAATACCGTAAGTGGGGTATTTTTTTTTTCATGCCTCAAGGGCGAGGTGGCGCTGCATATATAACTGAATGTTGTCATAGAGAGAGCTTCAGGCCTTGACTTTAAACATACATGTCAAGTTTGGGATTTTTTGGAGAATGTACTGGGGAGTTATTCACTGCCTTTGACAAGTATACTTGTCAATTGTATTTTTTAGAGCGGTGCTAAATGGGGGCGAATCTGAGCATGCTCCACTGTAAATATCAAACTTGGAAACAACTTTACTGATGCCCAACCACCGGTAGATGACATCATTGCCCCATTTTATAGGAAATAAACACAGTTTCAGAGTCCATGGGAGAAATGGCTGTATTTTGGCAAACCTACATTTTTCTGCTGTCAATTATAAAAGAACGGGACGGGACAAAAAGTAGGGAGTCTATTCTGTTATTTGGTAGATTCGGTTTATATATAATTATTGAATGTAATATCACGTGAGTATTGGAAATGTAAAAATGTTCTATAATGACTGGCAGTGAATGAGTTAAGCATATCCTTTTTCATTGCAAAATAAAATTTTTGATGCCCCGCCCTCATCATATAGTATTTCGAAAAGTCAGGATTTTTCCCACTGTCGTTGGCTCAGGTCTTAACATGGTCCAGGTCAAGTCTGAAGTCAGTCGGATGAAACGTGTAGGGAAAGTGAGCAAAAGTATGCCCCCTGTAAATGTGCTAAAATCGTAAAAAATGGGACATTCAAAAATTCGTAGCTCACTTCCTGTTCATTTTAGCATATAGGTCCAAGAGACTTTTTTGTAGGTCTTGGGCTCCCTCATACACCTAAAATATTCATAGATCTTGCTTAAACATACAAGCGGGGCTGCTTCGTTAAAAATTTCTAGGGGGCGCTATTGAGTCATTTTTGGAAAAATAGCACATTCTACAATAAAATATTGCTCATTTTGCCAAGCCAGATGTGTGTGCCAAGTTTCATGTGTTTCTGTGCCAATTTAGACCCTCAAAAGTGGCGTTGTTTTCTTGGCGAACAGTGCTTGGCCACGCCCACAGCGATTCACGAAAACTCACAAACTTCATGTTGTGACATCATGAAGGCGGAAACCCTCATCTGAGCAAATATGAGGTAGGTCCAGTTAACGTGGGTGGGAAAAAAAACGAAGAAAAATCGTAAGAAAAAAATAGCCAGTAGGTGGCGCTATCAGTAAGATGAAATATAAGTTTGTAGATGAGTTAAGGGCTGGACTGTCATCAATTGTGTGAAATTTTGAGAAGATAGGATCATCTGGGTCAAGTTAATGCAGCTTTTATTGTCACGAAAAATTATCAGATTTTGCGGCACCGTAACGGCCACACCCTTTGGCGAAAAGTTACAATATTCGGCGTGGGGCATGATCAACATGTTAAGACTTTTTTGACCAATTTTTAATTGGATCCCTTCAACGAGCTTGGCACATTAGCTAAAAACATAAAGTATGACATTTATTGTCACCACTAGGTGGCGCTATATATATATAACAGAATTTTATCATATAGATGTTTTCAGGCCGTGACTATTAAGTTGCATGAGAAGTTTGAGATTTTTTGGAGCTTGCACATGGGAGTTATTCAGAATTTTGTCTTTCTGGACAAATGAAATTTTAAAGGCAATATTTGATGCCCCGCCCCCATCATATAGTATTCTGAAAAGTCAAGATATTTTGCCCAGTTGTTGTCTCAGGTCTTGAGATGATACATGCCAAGTTTGAAGTCAATCGGATTAAAACTGTTTGCAAAGGGGGGGAAAGTATGACCACAGTGAATGTGCAAAAATGGGCCAAAATTGGACATTCAAAAATTCATAACTCACTTCCTGTACATTTTTGCTACATGGTCCCAATTGACTTTTTGTGCATCCCGGGGTGCAACAAGTGCCTGCCACATTTCGTAGCTCTAGGTCAAAGGATTGACGTGCCAGGATTGTTTTTTATTTTTGTATGCTAGGGGGCGCTATCGAGTCTCGTTGTTATGACAACATCAGAATATCAAATTTTTCGCCGGGCCTAAAGAGTGTGCAAATTTCGGTGAGTTTTTGTAAATGTTTAGCTCCTCAAAAATGCGATCGTTTGCGGAGAATAAAGAAGAAGAAGAATAACTAGAGCTGCGAGCAGCTATAAAGGGCCCTCGCAGCCCGGGCCACGTTGGGGTCCTTGCACGTTGGGGTACTTGCACGTTAGGGTACTGGCACGTTGGGGTACTGGCATATTGGAAGCAAAATTTCTTTGAAAATGGCACAATAAACGTTTACATGTAGAATATTTTTTTTGCCAGTGTGTGTCAAGCTCAACAGGTTTTGGTGATTATTAAGACCTGCAAAAATCAGCGTCCTTTTTTATTTTTAGGCAATGAGTTGCCCTGATTGGTATTTTTTGTAAAGGCTATATACACATCATCGCTTGTTGTACTCATTGCACAATGTTACTTTTATTGTCCCAAGGGGCAATCAAAAATGAATAAAACAAAATGGAAACGTACATACGTTTGGATCGGTGTGAAGCCAGTGAACAATTTGAGTGGTGGAAACTAAAAGAATATTCATAAATGACTTAGTTATCACACTTAGAATGAGTTTACATTTTTTGTACAAAATACCGTATGTGTTTTTTTTTTTTTTTTTTTATATAAGTTATGCCTCAAGGGCTAGGTGGCGCTGTATTTATAACTGAATGTTGTCATAGAGATACCTTCAGGCCTTGATTATAAGCATACATGTCAAGTTTGGGATTTTTTTTGGAGCATGTACCGTGGAGTTATTATGCATATCCTTCATTCACGATATTGCTTTTAATGTCCACAGAGGCTATCAAAAATGAATAAAAATAAATATATGTTTGGATAAGCCTGATGCCAGTGAACATTTTGAGTGGTGGAAACTAAAAGAATATTCATAAATGACTTAGTTATCACACTTAGAATGAGTTTACATTTTTTGTACAAAATACCGTATGTGGGGTATTTTTTTTTTATTCCTCAAGGCCTAGGTGGCGCTGCATATATAACTGAATGTTGTCATAGAGATAGCTTCAGGCCTTGACGATAAACATACATGTCAAGTTTGGGATTTTTTGAAGCCTGTACCGGGGAGTTATTAAGCATATCCTTTTTCAGTGCGAAACACAAATTTTGATGCCCCGCCTTCATCATATAGTATTTCGAAAGGTCAAGATTTTTCCCCCTGTCGTTGGCTCAGGTCTTGACATGGTCCAGGTCAAGTCTTAACTCAGTCAGATGAAACGTGTAGGAGAAGTGGGCAAAAGTCTGCCCCCTGTGAATGTGCAAAAATTGTCAAAAATGGGACATTCAAAAATTCGTAGCTCACTTCCTGTTCATTTTAGCATATGGGTCCAAGAGACTTTTTTGTAGGACTTGGGCTCCCTCATACACCTAAAAATATTCGTCGTACTTGCTTAAACGTACAACCGGGGCTGCTTTGTTAAAAACTTCTAGGGGGCGCTATTGAGTCGTTTTTGTAAAAATAGCACAATCAACAATAAAATATGGCTCATTTTACCAGGCCAGATGTGTTTCATGAGTTTCTGTGCATGTTTAGACCCTCAAAACTGGCGTTGTTTTCTTGGCGAACAGCGCTTAGCCACACCCACAGCAATTCGCGAAAACTCACAAACTTCGTGTTGTGACATCATGAAGGCCGAAACCCTCATCTGAGCAAATATGAGGTAGGTCCATTTAACGTGTTTGGAGAAAAACGTAGAAGAAAATTCGTAAGAAAAAAAATTGCCACTAGGTGGCGCTATCAGTTAGATGAAATATAAGTCAGTAGATGTCTTTAGGGCTGGACTCTCATCAAATGTGTGAAATTTTGAGAAGATAGGATCATCTCGGTCAAGTTAATGCAGCTTTTATTTTCACGAAAAATCTTCAGACTTTGCGTCACCGTAGCGGCCACGCCCTTTGGCGAAAAGTTACAATATTCGGTGTGGGGCATGATCAACATCTTAAGGCTTTTCTAACCAATTTTCAAATGGATCCCTTCAACAAGCTCAGCACAGTAGCTAAAAACGTAAAGTATGACATTTATTGTAACCACTAGGTGGCGCTATATGTATAACTGAATTTTATCATATAGATGTTTTCAGGCCGTGACTATTACGTTGCCTGAGAAGTTTGAGATTTTCTGGAGCTTGAACATGGGAGTTATTAAGCATTTGCTCTTTCTGGACAAATGAAATTTTAAAGGCAATATTTGATGCCCCGCCCCCGTCATATAGTATTTCAAAAAGGCAAGATGTTTTGCCCAGTTGTTCTCTCAGGTCTTGAGATGATAAATGCCAAGTTTGAAGTCAATTGGATGAAAAATGTTTGCAAAGGGGGAAAAAGCATGACCACAGTGAATGTGCCAAAATAGGCCAAAATTGGACATTAAAAAATTCATAGCTCACTTCCTGTACATTTTAGCTACATGGTCCCAATAGACTTTTTTGTGCGTCTCGGGGTGCTACACGTGCCTGCCAATTTTTGTTGCTCTAGCTCAAACGTGCCGGGCTTGGTTTTTATTTTTCTACGCTAGGGGGTGCTATCGAGTCGCATTGTTATGACGACTTAATAATATCAAATTTTTCGCCGGGCCTGAGGAGTGTGCAAAGTTCGGTGAGTTTTCGTGAATGTTTAGGTACCCAAAATCGCGATCGTTTGCGGAGAATAAAGAAGAAGAAGAAGAAGAAGAAGAAGAACTAGAGCTGCGAGCAGCTATAAAGGGCCCTCGCAGCCCGGGCCACGTTGGGGTACTTGCACGTTAGGGTACTGGCACGTTGGGGTACTGGCATATTGGAAGCAGAATTTCTTTGAAAATGGCATAATAAACGTTTACATGTAGAATATTTTTTTTGCCAGTGTGTATCAAGCTCAACGGGTTTTGGGGATTGTTAAGACCTGCAAAAATCTGCGTCCTTTTCTATTTTTAGGCAATGAGTTGCCCTGATTGGTATTTTTTGTAAAAGTGTATATATACATCATCGCTCGTTGTACTCATTGCACAATGTGACTTTTATTGTCCAAAGGGGCAATCAAAAATGAATAAAACAAAATGGAAACGTACATACGTTTGGATCGGTGTGAAGCCAGTGAACAATTTGAGTGGTGGAAACTAAAAGAATATTCATAAATGACTTAGTCATCACACTTAGAATGAGTTTACATTTTTTGTACAAAATACCGTATGTGTTTTTTTTTTTATATATAAGCCTCAAGGGCTAGGTGGCGCTGTATTTATAACTGAATGTTGTCATCGAGATACCTTCAGGCCTTGATTATAAGCATACATGTCAAGTGTGGGATTTTTTTTGGAGCATGTACCGTGGAGTTATTAAGCATATCCTTCATTCACGATATTGCTTTTAATGTCCACAGAGGCTATCAAAAATAAATAAAAATATATATATGTTTGGATAAGTCTGATGCCAGTGAACATTTTGAGTGGTGGAAACTAAAAGAATATTCATAAATGACTTAGTTATCACACTTAGAATGAGTTTACATTTTTTGTACAAAATACCGTATGTGGGTTTTTTTTTTTTTTATGCCTCAAGGGCTAGGTGGCGCTGCATATATAACTGAATGTTGTCATAGAGATAGCTTCAGGCCTTGACGATAAACATACATGTCAAGTTTGGGATTTTTTGGAGCATGTACCGGGGAGTTATTAAGCATATCCTTTTTCAGTGCGAAACACAAATTTTGATGCCCCGCCTTCATCATATAGTATTTCGAAAGGTCAAGATTTTTCCCCCTGTCGTTGGCTCAGGTCTTGACATGGTCCAGGTCAAGTCTTAACTCAGTCAGATGAAACGTGTAGGAGAAGTGGGCAAAAGTCTGCCCCCTGTGAATGTGCAAAAATAGTCAAAAATAGGACATTCAAAAATTCGTAGCTAACTTCCTGTTCATTTTAGCATATGGGTCCAAGAGACTTTTTTTGTAGGTCTTGGGCTCTCTCATACACCTAAAAATATTCGTCGTTCTTGCTTAAACGTACAACCGGGGCTGCTTCGTTAAAAACTTCTCGGGGGCGCTATTGAGTCATTTTTGTAAAAATAGCACAATCAACAATAAAATATTGCTCATTTTACCAGGCCAGATGTGTGTGCCAAGTTTCATGAGTTTCTGTGCATGTTTAGACCCTCGAAACTGGCGTTGTTTTCTTGGCAAACAGCGCTTAGCCACACCCACAGCAATTCGCGAAAACTCACAAACTTCGTGTTGTGACATCATGAAGGCCGAAACCCTCATCTGAGCAAATATGAGGTAGGTCCAGTTAACGTGTTTGGAGAAAAACATAGAAGAAAATTCGTAAGAAAAAAAATTGCCACTAGGTGGCGCTATCAGTTAGATGAAATATAAGTCAGTAGATGTCTTTAGGGCTGGACTCTCATCAAATGTGTGAAATTTTGAGAAGATAGGATCATCTCGGTCAAGTTAATGCAGCTTTTATTTTCACGAAAAATCTTCAGACTTTGCGTCACCGTAGCGGCCACGCCCTTTGGCGAAAAGTTACAATATTCGGTGTGGGGCATGATCAACATCTTAAGGCTTTTCTGACCAATTTTCAAATGGATCCCTTCAACAAGCTCAGCACAGTAGCTAAAAACGTAAAGTATGACATTTATTGTAACCACTAGGTGGCGCTATATGTATCACTGAATTTTATCATATAGATGTTTTCAGGCCGTGACTATTACGTTGCCTGAGAAGTTTGAGATTTTTTGGAGCTTGAACATGGGAGTTATTAAGCATTTGCTCTTTCTGGACAAATGAAATTTTAAAGGCAATATTTGATGCCCCGCCCCCGTCATATAGTATTTCAAGAAGGCAAGATGTTTTGCCCAGTTGTTCTCTCAGGTCTTGAGATGATAAATGCCAAGTTTGAAGTCAATTGGATGAAAAATGTTTGCAAAGGGGGAAAAAGCATGACCACAGTGAATGTGCCAAAATAGGCCAAAATTGGACATTAAAAAATTCATAGCTCACTTCCTGTACATTTTAGCTACATGGTCCCAATAGACTTTTTTGTGCGTCTCGGGGTGCTACACGTGCCTGCCATTTTTTGTTGCTCTAGCTCAAACGTGCCGGGCTTGGTTTTTATTTTTCTACGCTAGGGGGCGCTATCGAGTCGCATTGTTATGACGACTTAATAATCTAAAATTTTTCGCCGGGCCTGAGGAGTGTGCAAAGTTCGGTGAGTTTTCGTGAATGTTTAGGTACCCAAAATCGCGATTGTTTGCGGAGAATAAAGAAGAAGAAGAAGAAGAAGAAGAAGAATAACTAGAGCTGCGAGCAGCTATAAAGGGCCCTCGCAGCCCGGGCCACGTTGGGGTCCTTGCACGTTGTGGTACTTGCATGTTGGGGTACTGGCACATTGGGGTACTGGCATATTGGAAGCAAAATTTCTTTGAAAATGGCATAATAAACGTTTACATGTAGAATATTTTTTTGCCAGTGTGTGTGTCAAGCTCAACGGGTTTTGGTGATTGTTAAGACCTGCAAAAATCAGCGTCCTTTTTTATTTTTAGGCAATGAGTTGCCCTGATTGGTATTTTTTTGTAAAAGTGTATATACACATCATCGCTCGTTGTACTCATTGCACAATGTTACTTTTATTGTCCAAAGGGGCAATCAAAAATGAATAAAACAAAATGGAAACGTACATACGTTTGGATCGGTGTCAAGACAGTGAACAATTTGAGTGGTGGAAACTAAAAGAATATTCATAAATGACTTAGTTATCACACTTAGAATGAGTGTACATTTTTTGTACAAAATACCGTATGTGGGGTATTTTTATATTTTTTTATATAAGCCTCAAGGGCTAGGTGGCACTGTATTTATAACTGAATGTTGTCATAGAGATACCTTCAGGCCTTGATTATAAGCATACATGTCAAGTGTGGGATTTTTTTTGGAGCATGTACCGTGGAGTTATTAAGCATATCCTTCATTCACGATATTGCTTTTAATGTCCATAGAGGCTATCAAAAATAAATAAAAATATATATATGTTTGGATAAGTCTGATGCCAGTGAACATTTTGAGTGGTGGAAACTAAAAGAATATTCAGAAATGACTTCGTTATCACACTTAGAATGAGTGTACATTTTTTGTACAAAATACCGTATGTGGGGTATTTTTTTTTTAATCCTCAAGGGCTAGGTGGCGCTGCATATATAACTGAATGTTGTCACAGAGATAACTTCAGGCCTTGACGATAAACATACATGTCAAGTTTGGGATTTTTTGGAGCATGTACCGGGGAGTTATCAAGCATATCCTTTTTCATTGCGAAACACTAAATTTGATGCCCCGCCCTCATCATATAGTATTTAGAATAGTCAAAATTTTTCCCCCTGTCGTTGGCTCAGGTCTTGACATGGTCCAGGCCAAGTCTTAACTCAGTCGGATGAAACGTGTAGGAGAAGTGGGCAAAAGTCTGCCCCCTGTGAATGTGCAAAAATCGTAAAAAATGGGACATTCAAAAATTCATAGCTCACTTCCTGTTCATTTTAGCATATGGGTCCAAGAGACTTTTTTGTAGGACTTGGGCTCCCTCATACACCTAAAAATATTCGTCGTTCTTGCTTAAACGTACAACCGGGACTGCTTTGTTAAAAACTTCTAGGGGGCGCTATTGAGTCATTTTTGTAAAAAATAGCACAATCAACAATAAAATATGGCTCATTTTACCAGGCCAGATGTGTGTGCCAAGTTTCATGAGTTTCTGTGCATGTTTAGACCCTCAAAACTGGCGTTGTTTTCTTGGAGAACAGCGCTTAGCCACACCCACAGCAATTCGCGAAAACTCACAAACTTCGTGTTGTGACATCATGAAGGCCGAAACCCTCATCTGAGCAAATATGAGGTAGGTCCAGTTAACGTGTTTGGAGAAAAACGTAGAAGAAAATTCGTAAGAAAAAAAATTGCCACTAGGTGGCGCTATCAGTTAGATGAAATATAAGTCAGTAGATGTCTTTAGGGCTGGACTCTCATCAAATGTGTGAAATTTTGAGAAGATAGGATCATCTCGGTCAAGTTAATGCAGCTTTTATTTTCACGAAAAATCTTCAGACTTTGCGTCACCGTAGAGGCCACGCCCTTTGGCGAAAAGTTACAATATTCGGTGTGGGGCATGATCAACATCTTAAGGCTTTTCTGACCAATTTTCAAATGGATCCCTTCAACAAGCTCAGCACAGTAGCTAAAAACGTAAAGTATGACATTTATTGTAACCACTAGGTGGCGCTATATGTATAACTGAATTTTATCATATAGATGTTTTCAGGCCGTGACTATTACGTTGCCTGAGAAGTTTGAGATTTTTTGGAGCTTGAACATGGGAGTTATTAAACATTTGCTCTTTCTCGACAAATGAAATTTTAAAGGCAATATTTGATGCCCCGCCCCCGTCATATAGTATTTCAAAAAGGCAAGATGTTTTGCCCAGTTGTTCTCTCAGGTCTTGAGATGATAAATGCCAAGTTTGAAGTCAATTGGATGAAAAATGTTTGCAAAGGGGGAAAAAGCATGACCACAGTGAATGTGCCAAAATAGGCCAAAATTGGACATTAAAAAATTCATAGCTCACTTCCTGTACATTTTAGGAAATGGCTTCCACTGACTTTTTTGTGTGTCTCGGAGTGCTACACGTGCCTGCCAATTTTCGTAGCTCTAGCTCAAACGGGCCGGGATTGGTTTTTATTTTTCTACGCTAGGTGGCGCTATAGAGTCGCGTTGTTATGACAACTACATAATATCAAATTTTTCGCCGGGCCCGAAGAGACTGCAAAGTTTGGTGAGTTTTCGTAAATGTTTAGGCCCTCAAAAATGCGATCGTTTACGGAGAAGAAGAAGAAGAAGAATAATAATAATTCCTACAAAAACAAGAGGGACCTCGCAGCGGTCGCTGCTCGGGCCCTAATAATAATAACTAGAGCTGCGAGCAGCTATAAAGGGCCCTCGCAGTCCGGGCCACGTTGGAGTCCTTGCACGTTGGGGTACTTGCACGTTAGGGTACTGGCACGTTGGGGTACTGGCACGTTGGGGTACTGGCATATTGGAAGCAAAATTTCTTTGAAAATGGCATAATAAACGTTTACATGTAGAATATTTTTTTTGCCAGTGTGTGTCAAGCTCAACGGGTTTTGGTGATTGTTAAGACCTGCAAAAATCAGCGTCCTTTTTTATTTTTAGGCAATGAGTTGCCCTGATTGATATTTTTTGTAAAAGTGTATATATACATCATCGCTCGTTGTACTCATTGCACAATGTTACTTTTATTGTCCAAAGGGGCAATCAAAAAGGAATAAAACAAAATGGAAACGTACATACGTTTGGATCGGTGTGAAGCCAGTGAACAATTTGAGTGGTGGAAACTAAAAGAATATTCAGAAATGACTTAGTCATCACACTTAGAATGAGTTTAATTTTTTTTGTACAAAATACCGTATGTGTTTTTTTTTTTTTTATATAAGCCTCAAGGGCTAGGTGGCGCTGTATTTATAACTGAATGTTGTCATCGAGATACCTTCAGGCCTTGATTATAAGCATACATGTCAAGTGTGGGATTTTTTTTGGAGCATGTACCGTGGAGTTATTAAGCATATCCTTCATTCGCGATATTGCTTTTAATGTCCACAGAGGCTATCAAAAATAAATAAAAATATATATATGTTTGGATAAGTCTGATGCCAGTGAACATTTTGAGTGGTGGAAACTAAAAGAATATTCATAAATGACTTAGTTATCACACTTAGAATGAGTTTACATTTTTTTTACAAAATACCTTATGTGGGGTATTTTTTTTTTATGCCTCAAGGGCTAGGTGGCGCTGCATATATAACTGAATGTTGTCATAGAGATAGCTTCAGGCCTTGACGATAAACATACATGTCAAGTTTGGGATTTTTTGGAGCATGTACCGGGGAGTTATTAAGCATATCCTTTTTCAGTGCGAAACACAAATTTTGATGCCCCGCCTTCATCATATAGTATTTCGAAAGGTCAAGATTTTTCCCCCTGTCGTTGGCTCAGGACTTGACATGGTCCAGGTCAAGTCTTAACTCAGTCAGATGAAACGTGTAGGAGAAGTGGGCAAAAGTCTGCCCCCTGTGAATGTGCAAAAATTGTCAAAAATGGGACATTCAAAAATTCGTAGCTCACTTCCTGTTCATTTTAGCATATGGGTCCAAGAGACTTTTTTGTAGGTCTTGGGCTCCCTCATACACCTAAAAATATTCGTCGTTCTTGCTTAAACGTACAACTGGGGCTGCTTCGTTAAAAACTTCTAGGGGGCGCTATTGAGTCATTTTTGTAAAAATAGCACAATCAACAATAAAATATTGCTCATTTTACCAGGCCAGATGTGTGTGCCAAGTTTCATGAGTTTCTGTGCATGTTTAGACCCTCAAAACTGGCGTTATTTTCTTGGCGAACAGCGCTTAGCCACACCCACAGCAATTCGCGAAAACTCACAAACTTCGTGTTGTGACATCATGAAGGCCGAAACCCTCATCTGAGCAAATATGAGGTAGGTCCAGTTAACGTGTTTGGAGAAAAACGTAGAAGAAAATTCGTAAGAAAAAAAATTGCCACTAGGTGGCGCTATCAGTTAGATGAAATATAAGTCAGTAGATGTCTTTAGGGCTGGACTCTCATCAAATGTGTGAAATTTTGAGAAGATAGGATCATCTCGGTCAAGTTAATGCAGCTTTTATTTTCACGAAAAATCTTCAGACTTTGCGTCACCGTAGCGGCCACGCCCTTTGGCGAAAAGTTACAATATTCAGTGTGGGGCATGATCAACATCTTAAGGCTTTTCTGACCAATTTTCAAATGGATCCCTTCAACAAGCTCAGCACAGTAGCTAAAAACGTAAAGTATGACATTTATTGTAACCACTAGGTGGCGCTATATGTATAACTGAATTTTATCATATAGATGTTTTCAGGCCGTGACTATTACGTTGCCTGAGAAGTTTGAGA
The DNA here is from genome assembly GCF_051991245.1 of Festucalex cinctus. Taxonomy (NCBI): domain Eukaryota; kingdom Metazoa; phylum Chordata; class Actinopteri; order Syngnathiformes; family Syngnathidae; genus Festucalex; species Festucalex cinctus. The sequence continues at coordinate 26,565,876 of NC_135417.1, forward strand.
TTTTTTGGAGCTTGAACATGCGAGTTATTAAGCATTTGCTCTTTCTGGACAAATGAAATTTTAAAGGCAATATTTGATGCCCCGCCCCCGTCATATAGTATTTCAAAAAGGCAAGATGTTTTGCCCAGTTGTTCTCTCAGGTCTTGAGATGCTAAATGCCAAGTTTGAAGTCAATTGGATGAAAAATGTTTGCAAAGGGGGAAAAAGCGTGACCACAGTGAATGTGCCAAAATAGGCCAAAATTGGACATAAAAAAATTCATAGCTCACTTCCTGTACATTTTAGCTCCATGGTCCCAATAGACTTTTTTGTGCGTCTCGGGGTGCTACACGTGCCTGCCAATTTTTGTTGCTCTAGCTCAAACGTGCCGGGCTTGGTTTATATTTTTCTACGCTAGGGGGCGCTATCGAGTCGCATTGTTATGACGACTTAATAATATCAAATTTTTCGCCGGGCCTGAGGAGTGTGCAAAGTTCGGTGAGTTTTCGTGAATGTTTAGGTACCCAAAATCGCGATTGTTTGCGGAGAATAAAGAAGAAGAAGAAGAAGAAGAAGAAGAAGAAGAAGAATAACTAGAGCTGCGAGCAGCTATAAAGGGCCCTCGCAGCCCGGGCCACGTTGGAGTCCTTGCACGTTGGGGTACTTGCACGTTAGGGTACTGGCACGTTGGGGTACTGTCACGTTGGGGTACTGGCATATTGGAAGCAAAATTTCTTTGAAAATGGCATAATAAACGTTTACATGTAGAATATTTTTTTTTGTCAGTGTGTGTCAAGCTCAACGGGTTTTGGTGATTGTTAAGACCTGCAAAAATCAGCGTCCTTTTTTATTTTTAGGCAATGAGTTGCCCTGATTGGTATTTTTTGTAAAAGTGTATATATACATCATCACTCGTTGTCCTCATTGCACAATGTTACTTTTATTGTCCAAAGGGGCAATCAAAAATGAATAAAACAAAATGGAAACGTACATACGTTTGGATCGGTGTGAAGCCAGTGAACAATTTGAGTGGTGGAAACTAAAAGAATATTCAGAAATGACTTAGTCATCACACTTAGAATGAGTTTACATTTTTTTGTACAAAATACCGTATGTGGTTTTTTTTTTATATAAGCCTCAAGGGCTAGGTGGCGCTGTATTTATAACTGAATGTTGTCATCGAGATACCTTCAGGCCTTGATTATAAGCATACATGTCAAGTGTGGGATTTTTTTTGGAGCATGTACCGTGGAGTTATTAAGCATATCCTTCATTCACGATATTGCTTTTAATGTCCACAGAGGCTATCAAAAATAAATAAAAATATATATATGTTTGGATAAGTCTGATGCCAGTGAACATTTTGAGTGGTGGAAACTAAAAGAATATTCATAAATGACTTAGTTATCACACTTAGAATGAGTTTACATTTTTTGTACAAAATACCGTATGTGGGGTATTTTTTTTTCATGCCTCAAGGGCTAGGTGGCGCTGCATATATAACTGAATGTTGTCATAGAGATAGCTTCAGGCCTTGACGATAAACATACATGTCAAGTTTGGGATTTTTTGGAGCATGTACCGGGGAGTTATTAAGCATATCCTTTTTCAGTGCGAAACACAAATTTTGATGCCCCGCCTTCATCATATAGTATTTCGAAAGGTCAAGATTTTTTCCCCCTGTCGTTGGCTCAGGTCTTGACATGGTCCAGGTCAAGTCTTAACTCAGTCAGATGAAACGTGTAGGAGAAGTGGGCAAAAGTCTGCGCCCTGTGAATGTGCAAAAATTGTCAAAAATGGGACATTCAAAAATTCGTAGCTCACTTCCTGTTCATTTTAGCATATGGGTCCAAGAGACTTTTTTGTAGGTCTTGGGCTCCCTCATACACCTAAAAATATTCGTCGTTCTTGCTTAAACGTACAACCGGGGCTGCTTCGTTAAAAACTTCTAGGGGGCGCTATTGAGTCATTTTTGTAAAAATAGCACAATCAACAATAAAATATTGCTCATTTTACCAGGCCAGATGTGTGTGCCAAGTTTCAGGAGTTTCTGTGCATGTTTAGACCCTCAAAACTGGCGTTGTTTTCTTGGCGAACAGCGCTTAGCCACACCCACAGCAATTCGCGAAAACTCACAAACTTCGTGTTGTGACATCATGAAGGCCGAAACCCTCATCTGAGCAAATATGAGGTAGGTCCAGTTAACGTGTTTGGAGAAAAACGTAGAAGAAAATTCGTAAGAAAAAAAATTGCCACTAGGTGGCGCTATCAGTTAGATGAAATATAAGTCAGTAGATGTCTTTAGGGCTGGACTCTCATCAAATGTGTGAAATTTTGAGAAGATAGGATCATCTCGGTCAAGTTAATGCAGCTTTTATTTTCACGAAAAATCTTCAGACTTTGCGTCACCGTAGCGGCCACGCCCTTTGGCGAAAAGTTACAATATTCGGTGTGGGGCATGATCAACATCTTAAGCCTTTTCTGACCAATTTTCAAATGGATCCCTTCAACAAGCTCAGCACAGTAGCTAAAAACGTAAAGTATGACATTTATTGTAACCACTAGGTGGCGCTATATGTATAACGGAATTTTATCATATAGATGTTTTCAGGCCGTGACTATTACGTTGCCTGAGAAGTTTGAGATTTTTTGGAGCTTGAACATGGGAGTTATTAAGCATTTGCTCTTTCTGGACAAATGAAATTTTAAAGGCAATATTTGATGCCCCGCCCCCGTCATATAGTATTTCAAAAAGGCAAGATGTTTTGCCCAGTTTTTCTCTCAGGTCTTGAGATGATAAATGCCAAGTTTGAAGTCAATTGGATGAAAAATGTTTGCAAAGGGGGAAAAAGCATGACCACAGTGAATGTGCCAAAATAGGCCAAAATTGGACATAAAAAAATTCATAGCTCACTTCCTGTACATTTTAGCTACATGGTCCCAACAGACTTTTTTGTGCGTCTCGGGGTGCTACACGTGCCTGCCAATTTTTGTTGCTCTAGCTCAAACGTGCCGGGCTTGGTTTTTATTTTTCTACGCTAGGGGGCGCTATCGAGTCGCATTGTTATGACGACTTAATAATATCAAATTTTTCGCCGGGCCTGAGGAGTGTGCAAAGTTCGGTGAGTTTTCGTGAATGTTTAGGTACCCAAAATCGCGATTGTTTGCGGAGAATAAAGAATAATAATAATAACTAGAGCTGCGAGCAGCTATAAAGGGCCCTCGCAGCCCGGGCCACGTTGGAGTCCTTGCACGTTGGGGTACTTGCACGTTAGGGTACTGGCACGTTGGGGTACTGGCATATTGGAGGCAAAATTTCTTTGAAAATGGCATTATAATCGTTTACATGTAGAATATTTTTTTTGCCAGTGTGTGTCAAGCTCAACGGGTTTTGGTGATTGTTAAGACCTGCAAAAATCAGCGTCCTTTTTTATTTTTAGGCAATGAGTTGCCCTGATTGGTATTTTTTGTAAAAGTGTATATATACATCATCGCTCGTTGTACTCATTGTACAATGTTACTTTTATTGTCCAAAGGGGCAATCAAAAATGAATAAAACAAAATGGAAACGTACATACGTTTGGATCGGTGTGAAGCCAGTGAACAATTTGAGTGGTGGAAACTAAAAGAATATTCTGAAATGACTTAGTCATCACACTTAGAATGAGTTTACATTTTTTTGTACAAAATACCGTATGTGTTTTTTTTTTTTATATAAGCCTCAAGGGCTAGGTGGCGCTGTATTTATAACTGAATGTTGTCATCGAGATACCTTCAGGCCTTGATTATAAGCATACATGTCAAGTGTGGGATTTTTTTTGGAGCATGTACCGTGGAGTTATTAAGCATATCCTTCATTCACGATATTGCTTTTAATGTCCACAGAGGCTATCAAAAATAAATAAAAATATATATATGTTTGGATAAGTCTGATGCCAGTGACCATTTTGAGTGGTGGAAACTAAAAGAATATTCATAAATGACTTAGTTATCACACTTAGAATGAGTTTACATTTTTTGTACAAAATACCGTATGTGGGGTATTTTTTTTTTATGCCTCAAGGGCTAGGTGGCGCTGCATATATAACTGAATGTTGTCATAGAGATAGCTTCAGGCCTTGACGATAAACATACATGTCAAGTTTGGGATTTTTTGGAGCATGTACCGGGGAGTTATTAAGCATATCCTTTTTCAGTGCGAAACACAAATTTTGATGCCCCGCCTTCATCATATAGTATTTCGAAAGGTCAAGATTTTTCCCCCTGTCGTTGGCTCAGGTCTTGACATGGTCCAGGTCAAGTCTTAACTCAGTCAGATGAAACGTGTAGGAGAAGTGGGCAAAAGTCTGCGCCCTGTGAATGTGCAAAAATTGTCAAAAATGGGACATTCAAAAATTCGTAGCTCACTTCCTGTTCATTTTAGCCTATGGGTCCAAGAGACTTTTTTGTAGGTCTTGGGCTCCCTCATACACCTAAAAATATTCGTCGTTCTTGCTTAAACGTACAACCGGGGCTGCTTCGTTAAAAACTTCTAGGGGGCGCTATTGAGTCATTTTTGTAAAAATAGCACAATCAACAATAAAATATTGCTCATTTTACCAGGCCAGATGTGTGTGCCAAGTTTCATGAGTTTCTGTGCATGTTTAGACCCTCAAAACTGGCGTTGTTTTCTTGGCGAACAGCGCTTAGCCACACCCACAGCAATTCGCGAAAACTCACAAACTTCGTGTTGTGACATCATGAAGGCCGAAACCCTCATCTGAGCAAATATGAGGTAGGTCCAGTGAACGTGTTTGGAGAAAAACGTAGAAGAAAATTCGTAATAAAAAAAATTGCCACTAGGTGGCGCTATCAGCTAGATGAAATATAAGTCAGTAGATGTCTTTAGGGCTGGACTCTCATCAAATGTGTGAAATTTTGAGAAGATAGGATCATCTCGGTCAAGTTAATGCAGCTTTTATTTTCACGAAAAATCTTCAGACTTTGCGTCACAGTAGCGGCCACGCCCTTTGGTGAAAAGTTACAATATTCAGTGTGGGGCATGATCAACATCTTAAGGCTTTTCTGACCAATTTTCAAATGGATCCCTTCAACAAGCTCAGCACAGTAGCTAAAAACGTAAAGTATGACATTTATTGTAACCACTAGGTGGCGCTATATGTATAACTGAATTTTATCATATAGATGTTTTCAGGCCGTGACTATTACGTTGCCTGAGAAGTTTGAGATTTTTTGGAGCTTGAACATGGGAGTTATTAAGCATTTGCTCTTTCTGGACAAATGAAATTTTAAAGGCAATATTTGATGCCCCGCCCCCGTCATATAGTATTTCAAAAAGGCAAGATGTTTTGCCCAGTTGTTCTCTCAGGTCTTGAGATGATAAATGCCAAGTTTGAAGTCAATTGGATGAAAAATGTTTGCAAAGGGGGAAAAAGCATGACCACAGTGAATGTGCCAAAATAGGCCAAAATTGGACATTAAAAAATTCATAGCTCACTTCCTGTACATTTTAGCTACATGGTCCCAATAGACTTTTTTGTGCGTCTCGGGGTGCTACACGTGCCTGCCAATTTTTGTTGCTCTCGCTCAAACGTGCCGGGCTTGGTTTTTATTTTTCTATGCTAGGGGGCGCTATAGAGTCGCGTTGTTATAACGACTTCATAATATCAAATTTTTCGCCGGGCCTGAGGAGTGTGCAAAGTTCGGTGAGTTTTCGTGAATGTTTAGGTTCCCAAAATCGCGATTGTTTGCGGAGAATAAAGAAGAAGAAGAAGAAGAAGAATAATAATAATAATAATAATAATAATAATAATAATAATAATAATAATTTTTACAAAAACAATAGGGACCTCGCAGCGGTCGCTGCTCGGGCCCTAATAATAATAATAATAATTTTTACAAAAACAATAGGGACCTCGCAGCGGTCGCTGCTCGGGCCCTAACTAGAGCTGCGAGCAGCTATAAAGGGCCCTCGCAGCCCGGGCCACGTTGGGGTCCTTGCACGTTGGGGTACTTGCACGTTGGGGTACTGGCACGTTGGGGTACTGGCATATTGGAAGCAAAATTTCTTTGAAAATGGCATAATAAACGTTTACATGTAGAATATTTTTTTTGCCAGTGTCTGTCAAGCTCAACAGATTTTGGTGATTGTTAAGACCTGCAAAAATCAGCGTCCTTATTTATTTTTAGGCAATGAGTTGCCCTGATTGGTATTTTTTTGTAAAAGTGTATATATACATCATCGCTCGTTGTACTCATTGCACAATGTTTACTTTTATTGTCCAAAGGGGCAATCAAAAATGAATAAAACAAAATGGAAACGTACATACGTTTGGATCGGTGTGAAGCCAGTGAACAATTTGAGTGGTGGAAACTAAAAGAATATTCATAAATGACTTAGTTATCACACTTAGAATGAGTGTACATTTTTTGTACAAAATACCGTATGTGGGGTATTTATTTTATTTTTTTTATATAAGCCTCAACGGCTAGGTGGCGCTGTATTTATAACTGAATGTTGTCATAGAGATACCTTCAGGCCTTGATTATAAGCATACATGTCAAGTGTGGGATTTTTTTTGGAGCATGTACCGTGGAGTTATTAAGCATATCCTTCATTCACGATATTGCTTTTAATGTCCATAGAGGCTATCAAAAATAAATAAAAATATATATATGTTTGGATAAGTCTGATGCCAGTGAACATTTTGAGTGGTGGAAACTAAAAGAATATTCATAAATGACTTAGTTATCACACTTAGAATGAGTTTACATTTTTTGTACAAAATACCGTATGTGGGGTATTTTTTTTTTATGCCTCAAGGGCTAGGTGGCGCTGCATATATAACTGAATGTTGTCATAGAGATAGCTTCAGGCCTTGACGATAAACATACATGTCAAGTTTGGGATTTTTTGGAGCATGTACCGGGGAGTTATTAAGCATATCCTTTTTCAGTGTGAAACACAAATTTTGATGCCCCGCCTTCATCATATAGTATTTCGAAAGGTCAAGATTTTTCCCCCTGTCGTTGGCTCAGGACTTGACATGGTCCAGGTCAAGTCTTAACTCAGTCAGATGAAACGTGTAGGAGAAGTGGGCAAAAGTCTGCCTCCTGTGAATGTGCAAAAATTGTCAAAAATGGGACATTCAAAAATTCGTAGTTCACTTCCTGTTCATTTTAGCATATGGGTCCAAGAGACTTTTTTGTAGGTCTTGGGCTCCCTCATACACCTAAAAATATTCGTCGTTCTTGCTTAAACGTACAACCGGGGCTGCTTCGTTAAAAACTTCTAGGGGGCGCTATTGAGTCATTTTTGTAAAAATAGCACAATCAACAATAAAATATTTCTCATTTTACCAGGCCAGATGTGTGTGCCAAGTTTCATGAGTTTCTGTGCATGTTTAGACCCTCAAAACTGGCGTTATTTTCTTGGCGAACAGCGCTTAGCCACACCCACAGCAATTCGCGAAAACTCACAAACTTCGTGTTGTGACATCATGAAGGCCGAAACCCTCATCTGAGCAAATATGAGGTAGGTCCAGTTAACGTGTTTGGAGAAAAACGTAGAAGAAAATTCGTAAGAAAAAAAATTGCCACTAGGTGGCGCTATCAGTTAGATGAAATATAAGTCAGTAGATGTCTTTAGGGCTGGACTCTCATCAAATGTGTGAAATTTTGAGAAGATAGGATCATCTCGGTCAAGTTAATGCAGCTTTTATTTTCACGAAAAATCTTCAGACTTTGCGTCACCGTAGCGGCCACGCCCTTTGGCGAAAAGTTACAATATTCGGTGTGGGGCATGATCAACATCTTAAGGCTTTTCTGACCAATTTTCAAATGGATCCCTTCAACAAGCTCAGCACAGTAGCTAAAAACGTAAAGTATGACATTTATTGTAACCACTAGGTGGCGCTATATGTATAACTGAATTTTATCATATAGATGTTTTCAGGCCGTGACTATTACGTTGCCTGAGAAGTTTGAGATTTTTTGGAGCTTGAACATGGGAGTTATTAAGCATTTGCTCTTTCTGGACAAATGAAATTTTAAAGGCAATATTTGATGCCCCGCCCCCGTCATATAGTATTTCAAAAAGGCAAGATGTTTTGCCCAGTTGTTCTCTCAGGTCTTGAGATGATAAATGCCAAGTTTGAAGTCAATTGGATGAAAAATGTTTGCAAAGGGGGAAAAAGCATGACCACAGTGAATGTGCCAAAATAGGCCAAAATTGGACATAAAAAAATTCATAGCTCACTTCCTGTACATTTTAGCTACATGGTCCCAATAGACTTTTTTGTGCGTCTCGGGGTGCTACACGTGCCTGCCAATTTTTGTTGCTCTAGCTCAAACGTGCCGGGCTTGGTTTTTATTTTTCTACGCTAGGGGGCGCTATCGAGTCGCATTGTTATGATGACTTAATAATATCAAATTTTTCGCCGGGCCTGAGGAGTGTGCAAAGTTCGGTGAGTTTTCGTGAATGTTTAGGTACCCAAAATCGCGATTGTTTGCGGAGAATAAAGAATAATAATAATAATAATAATAATAATAATAATAATAATAATAATAACTAGAGCTGCGAGCAGCTATAAAGGGCCCTCGCAGCCCGGGCCACGTTGGGGTCCTTGCACGTTGTGGTACTTGCATGTTGGGGTACTGGCACATTGGGGTACTGGCATATTGGAAGCAAAATTTCTTTGAAAATGGCATAATAAACGTTTACATGTAGAATATTTTTTTGCCAGTGTGTGTGTCAAGCTCAACGGGTTTTGGTGATTGTTAAGACCTGCAAAAATCAGCGTCCTTTTTTATTTTTAGGCAATGAGTTGCCCTGATTGGTATTTTTTTGTAAAAGGGTATATACACATCATCGCTCGTTGTACTCATTGCACAATGTTACTTTTATTGTCCAAAGGGGCAATCAAAAATGAATAAAACAAAATGGAAACGTACATACGTTTGGATCGGTTTCAAGCCAGTGAACAATTTGAGTGGTGGAAACTAAAAGAATATTCATAAATGACTTAGTTATCACACTTAGAATGAGTGTACATTTTTTGTACAAAATACCGTATGTGGGGTATTTATTTTTTTTTTATATAAGCCTCAAGGGCTAGGTGGCGCTGTATTTATAACTGAATGTTGTCATAGAGATACCTTCAGGCCTTGATTATAAGCATACATGTCAAGTGTGGGATTTTTTTTGGAGCATGTACCGTGGAGTTATTAAGCATATCCTTCATTCACGATATTGCTTTTAATGTCCATAGAGGCTATCAAAAATAAATAAAAATATATATATGTTTGGATAAGTCTGATGCCAGTGAACATTTTGAGTGGTGGAAACTAAAAGAATATTCATAAATGACTTAGTTATCACACTTAGAATGAGTGTACATTTTTTGTACAAAATACCGTATGTGGGGTATTTTTTTTTTATTCCTCAAGGGCTAGGTGGCGCTGCATATATAACTGAATGTTGTCACAGAGATAACTTCAGGCCTTGACGATAAACATACATGTCAAGTTTGGGATTTTTTGGAGCATGTACCGGGGAGTTATTAAGCATATCCTTTTTCAGTGCGAAACACAAATTTTGGTGCCCCGCCTTCATCATATAGTATTTTGAAAGGTCAAGATTTTTCCCCCTGTCGTTGGCTCAGGTCTTGACATGGTCCAGGCCAAGTCTTAACTCAGTCGGATGAAACGTGTAGGAGAAGTGGGCAAAAGTCTGCCCCCTGTGAATGTGCAAAAATCGTAAAAAATGGGACATTCAAAAATTAATAGCTCACTTCCTGTTCATTTTAGCATATGGGTCCAAGAGACTTTTTTGTAGGACTTGGGCTCCCTCATACACCTAAAAATATTCGTCGTTCTTGCTTAAACGTACAACCGGGGCTGCTTTGTTAAAAACTTCTAGGGGGTGCTATTGAGTCATTTTTGTAAAAAATAGCACAATCAACAATAAAATATGGCTCATTTTACCAGGCCAGATGTGTGTGCCAAGTTTCATGAGTTTCTGTGCATGTTTAGACCCTCAAAACTGGCGTTGTTTTCTTGGCGAACAGCGCTTAGCCACACCCACAGCAATTCGCGAAAACTCACAAACTTCGTGTTGTGACATCATGAAGGCCGAAACCCTCATCTGAGCAAATATGAGGTAGGTCCAGTTAACGTGTTTGGAGAAAAACGTAGCAGAAAATTCGTAAGAAAAAAAATTGCCACTAGGTGGCGCTATCAGTTAGATGAAATATAAGTCAGTAGATGTCTTTAGGGCTGGACTCTCATCAAATGTGTGAAATTTTGAGAAGATAGGATCATCTCGGTCAAGTTAATGCAGCTTTTATTTTCACGAAAAATCTTCAGACTTTGCGTCACCGTAGCGGTCACGCCCTTTGGCGAAAAGTTACAATATTCGGTGTGGGGCATGATCAACATCTTAAGGCTTTTCTGACCAATTTTCAAATGGATCCCTTCAACAAGCTCAGCACAGTAGCTAAAAACGTAAAGTATGACATTTATTGTAACCACTAGGTGGCGCTATATGTATAACTGAATTTTATCATATAGATGTTTTCAGGCCGTGACTATTACGTTGCCTGAGAAGTTTGAGATTTTTTGGAGCTTGAACATGGGAGTTATTAAGCATTTGCTCTTTCTCGACAAATGAAATTTTAAAGGCAATATTTGATGCCCCGCCCCCGTCATATAGTATTTCAAAAAGGCAAGATGTTTTGCCCAGTTGTTCTCTCAGGTCTTGAGATGATAAATGTCAAGTTTGAAGTCAATTGGATGAAAAATGTTTGCAAAGGGGGAAAAAGCATGACCACAGTGAATGTGCCAAAATAGGCCAAAATTGGACATAAAAAAATTCATAGCTCACTTCCTGTACATTTTAGCTACATGGTCCCAAGAGACTTTTTTGTGCGTCTCGGGGTACTACACGTGCCTGCCAATTTTTGTTGCTCTAGCTCAAACGTGCCGGGCTTGGTTTTTATTTTTCTACGCTAGGGGGCGCTATCGAGTCGCATTGTTATAACGACTTCATAATATCAAATTTTTCGCCGGACCTGAGGAGTGTGCAAAGTTCGGTGAGTTTTCGTGAATATTTAGGTACCCAAAATCGCGATTGTTTGCGGAGAATAAAGAATAATAATAATAACTAGAGCTGCGAGCAGCTATAAAGGGCCCTCGCAGCCCGGGCCACGTTGGGGTACTTGCACGTTGGGGTACTTGCACGTTGGGGTACTGGCACGTTGGGGTACTGGCAAGTTTAGGTACGGCACATTGGAAGCAGAATTTCTTTGAAAATGGCATGATAAACCTTGACATGTGGATTTTTTTTTTTTTTGTAAAAATACCGTTTAGTTGGTGTATTTTTTTTATGCCTCTAGGGCTAGGTGGCGCTGTATATATAATGGAATGTTGTCATAGGGATACCTTCAAGCCTTGACTCTAAACATATATGTCAAGTGTGGGATTTTTTTGGAGCATGTACCGTGGAGTTATTAAGCATATCCTTCATTCACGATATTGCTTTTAATGTCCATTAGAGGCTATCAAAAATAAATAAAAAAGTACATGTTTGGATAAGTCTAATGCCAGTGAACATTTTGAGTGGTGGAAAGTAAAAGAATATTCATAAATGACTTAGTTATCACACTTAGAATGAGTTTACATTTTTTGTACAAAATACCGTATGTGGGGTATTTTTTTGTTTTGCCTCAAGGGCGAGGTGGCGCTGCATATATAACTGAATGTTGTCATAGAGATACCTTCAGGCTTTGACTATAAACATACATGTCAAGTTTGGGATTTTTTGGAGCATGTACCGGGGAGTTATTAAGCATATCCTTTTTCAGTGCGAAACACAAATTTTGATGCCCCGCGCTCATCATATAGTATTTCCAAAAGTCAAGATTTTTCCGTCTGTTGTTGGCTCAGGTCTTGGCATGGTCCAGGTCAAGTCATAAGTCAGTCGGATAAAACATGTAGGAGAAGTGGGCAAAAGTATGCCCCCTGAAAATGTGCAAAAATCGTCAAAAATGGGACATTCAAAAATTCGTACCTCACTTCCTGTTCATTTTAGCATATGGGTCCAAGAGACTTTTTTGTAGGTCTTTGGCTCCCTCATACACGTAAAAATTTTCGTAGATCTTGCTTAAACGTAGAATCGGGGCTGCTTTGTTAAACATTTCTAGGGGGCGCTATTGAGTCATTTTTGTAAAAATAGTACAATCAACAATAAAATATTGTTCATTTTACCAGGCCAGATGTGTGTGCCAAGTTTCATGAGTTTCTGCGCATGTTTAGACCCTCAAAACTGGCGTTGTTTTCTTGGCGAACAGTGCTTAGCCACGCCCACAGCGATTCGCGAAAACTCACAAACTTCGTGTTGTGACATCATGAAGGCCGAAACCCTCATCTGAGCAAATATGAGGTTGGTCCAGTTAACGTGTTTGGAGAAAAATGTACAACAAAATTCGTAAGAAAAAAAATTGCCACTAGGTGGCGCTATCAGTAAGATGAAATATAAGTTCGTAGATGTCTTAAGGGCTGGACTCTCATCAAATGTGTGAAATTTTGAGAAGATAGGATCATCTCGGTCAAGTTCATGCAGCTTTTATTGTCACGAAAAATTTTCGGACTTTGCGTCACCGTAGCGGCCACGCCCTTTGGCGAAAAGTTACAATATTCGGTGTGGGGCATGATCAACATCTTAAGGCTTTTCTGACCAATTTTCAACTGGATCCCTTCAACGAGCTCGGCACAGTAGCTAAAAACGTAAAGTATGACATTTATTGTTACCACTAGGTGGCGCTATATGTATAACTGAATTTTATCATATAGATGCTTTCAGGCCGTGACTATTACGTTGCCTGAGAAGTTTGAGATTTTTTGGAGCTTGAACATGGGAGTTATCACACTTAGAATGAGTTGACATTTTTTGTACAAAATACCGTATGTGGGGTATTTTTTTTTCACGCCTGAAGGGCTAGGTGGCGCTGCATATATAACTGAATTTTGTCATAGAGATACCTTCAGGCTTTGACTATAAACATACATGTCAAGTTTGGGATTTTTTGGAGCATGTACCGGGGAGTTATTAAGCATATCCTTTTTCAGTGCGAAACACAAAATTTGATGCCCCGCCCTCATCATATAGTATTTCCAAAAGTCAAGATTTTTCTGCCTGTAGTTGGCTCAGGTCTTGACATGGTCCAGGTCAAGTCTAAAGTCAGTCGGATGAAATGTGTAGGAGGTGGGCAAAAGTATGCCCCCTGAAAATGTGCAAAAATCGTCAAAAATGGGACATTCAAAAATTCATAGCTCACTTCCTGTTCCTTTTAGCACATGGGTCCAAGAGACTTTTTTGTAGGTCTTGGACTCCCTCATACACCTAAAAATTTTCGTAGATCTTGCTTAAACGTACAATCGGGGCTGCTTCGTTAAAAATTTCTAGGGGGCGCTATTGAGTCATTTTTGTAAAAATAGGACAATACATGATAAAATATTGCTCATTTTGCCAGGCCAGATGTGTGTGCCAAGTTTCACGAGTTTCTGCGCATGTTTAGACCATCAAAACTAGCGTTGTTTTCTTGGCGAACAGTGCTTAGCCACGCCCACAGCGATTCGCGAAAACTCACAAACTTCGTGTTGTGACATCATGAAGGCCGAAACCCCCATCTGAGCAAATATGAGGTTGGTCCAGTTAACGTGTTTGGAGAAAAATGTACAAGAAAATTCGTAAGAAAAAAAATTGCCACTAGGTGGCGCTATCAGTTAGATGAAATATAAGTTCGTAGATGTCTTTAGGGCTGGACTCTCATCAAATGTGTGAAATTTTGAGAAGATAGGATCATCTCGGTCAAGTTCATGCAGCTTTTATTGTCACGAAAAATCTTCAGACTTTGCGTCACCGTAGCGGCCACACCCTTTGGCGAAAAGTTACAATATTCGGTGTGGGGCATCATCAACATCTTAAGGCTTTTCTGACCAATTTTCAACTGGATCCCTTCAACGAGCTCAGCACAGTAGCTAAAAACGTAAAGTATGACATTTATTGTAACCACTAGGTGGCGCTATATGTATAACTGAATTTTTTCATATAGGTGTTTTCAGGCCGTGACTATTACGTTGCCTGAGAAGTTTGAGATTTTTTGGAGCTTGTACATGGGAGTTATTCAGCATTTGCTCTTTCTGGACAAATGAAATTTTAAAGGCAATATTTGATGCCCCGCCCCCGTCATATAGTATTTCGAAAACGCAAGATTTTTTGCCTAGTTTTTCTCTTAAGTCTTGAGATGATAAATGCCAAGTTTAAAGTCAATGGGATGAAAAATGTTTGCATAGGGGGAAAAAGTATGACCACAGTGAATGTGCCAAAATAGGCCAAAATTGGACATTAAAAAATTCATAGCTCACTTCCTGTACATTTTAGGAAATGGCTTCCACTGACTTTTTTGTGCGTCTCGTAGTGCTACACGTGCCTGCCAATTTTCGTAGCTCTAGCTCAAACGGGCCGGGATTGGTTTTTATTTTTCTACGCTAGGTGGCGCTATAGAGTCGCGTTGTTATGACAACTACATAATATCAAATTTTTCGCCGGGCCCGAAGAGACTGCAAAGTTTGGTGAGTTTTCGTAAATGTTTAGGCCCTCAAAAATGCGATCGTTTACGGAGAAGAAGAAGAAGAATAATAATAATAATTCTTACAAAAACAAGAGGGACCTCGCGGCGGTCGCTGCTCGGGCCCTAACTAGAGCTGCGAGCAGCTATAAAGGGCCCTCGCAGCCCGGGCCACGTTGGGGTCCTTGCACGTTGGGGTACTTGCACGTTGGGGTACTGGCACGTTGGGGTACTGGCATATTGGAAGCAAAATTTCTTTGAAAATGGCATAATAAACGTTTACATGTAGAATATTTTTTTGCCAGTGTGTGTGTCAAGCTCAACGGGTTTTGGTGATTGTTAAGACCTGCAAAAATCAGCGTCCTTTTTTATTTTTAGGCAATGAGTTGCCCTGATTGGTATTTTTTTGTAAAAGTGTATATACACATCATCGCTCGTTGTACTCATTGCACAATGTTACTTTTATTGTCCAAAGGGGCAATCAAAAATGAATAAAACAAAATGGAAACGTACATACGTTTGGATCGGTGTGAAGCCAGTGAACAATTTGAGTGGTGGAAACTAAAAGAATATTCATAAATGACTTAGTTATCACACTTAGAATGAGTGTATATTTTTTGTACAAAATACCGTATGTGGGGTATTTTTATTTTTTTTATATAAGCCTCAAGGGCTAGGTGGCGCTGTATTTATAACTGAATGTTGTCATAGAGATACCTTCAGGCCTTGATTATAAGCATACATGTCAAGTGTGGGATTTTTTTTTGGAGCATGTACCGTGGAGTTATTAAGCATATCCTTCATTCACGATATTGCTTTTAATGTCCATAGAGGCTATCAAAAATAAATAAAAATATATATATGTTTGGATAAGTCTGATGCCAGTGAACATTTTGAGTGGTGGAAACTAAAAAAATATTCATAAATGACTTAGTTATCACACTTAGAATGAGTGTACATTTTTTGTACAAAATACCGTATGTGGGGTATTTTTTTTTCATGCCTCAAGGGCTAGGTGGCGCTGCATATATAACTGAATGTTGTCATAGAGATAACTTCAGGCCTTGACGATAAACATACATGTCAAGTTTGGGATTTTTTGGAGCATGTACCGGGGAGTTATCAAGCATATCCTTTTTCATTGTGAAACACAAATTTTGATGCCCCGCCCTCATCATATAGTATTTCGAAAAGTCAAAATTTTTCCCCCTGTCGTTGGCTCAGGTCTTGACATGGTCCAGGCCAAGTCTTAACTCAGTCGGATGAAACGTGTAGGAGAAGTGGGCAAAAGTCTGCCCCCTGTGAATGTGCAAAAATCGTCAAAAATGGGACATTCAAAAATTCGTAGCTCACTTCCTGTTCATTTTAGCATATGGGTACAAGAGACGTTTTTGTAGGTCTTGGGCTCCCTCATACACCTAAAAATATTCTGCGTTTTTGCTTAAACGTACAACCGGGGCTGCTTCGTTAAAAATTTCGAGGGGGCGCTATTGAGTCATTTTTGTAAAAATAGCACAATCAACAATAAAATATTGCTCATTTTACCAGGCCAGATGTGTGTGCCAAGTTTCAGGAG
This sequence comes from Festucalex cinctus, assembly GCF_051991245.1. Taxonomy (NCBI): domain Eukaryota; kingdom Metazoa; phylum Chordata; class Actinopteri; order Syngnathiformes; family Syngnathidae; genus Festucalex; species Festucalex cinctus. The sequence continues at coordinate 26,582,058 of NC_135417.1, forward strand.
TTTCTGTGCATGTTTAGACCCTCAAAACTGGCGTTGTTTTCTTGGCGAACAGCGCTTAGCCACGCCTACAGCAATTCGCGAAAACTCACAAACTTCGTGTTGTGACATCATGAAGGCCGAAACCCTCCTCTGAGCAAATATGAGGTAGGTCCAGTTAACGTGTTTGGAGAAAAACGTAGAAGAAAATTCGTAAGAAAAAAAATTGCCACTAGGTGGCGCTATCAGTTAGATGAAATGTAAGTTAGTAGATGTCTTTAGAGCTGGACTCTCATCAAATGTGTGAAATTTTGAGAAGATAGGATCATCTCGGTCAAGTTAATGCAGCTTTTATTTTCACGAAAAATCTTCAGATTTTGCGTCACCGTAGCGGCCACGCCCTTTGATGAAAAGTTACAATATTCGGTGTGGGGCATGATCAACATCTTAAGGCTTTTCTGACCAATTTTCAAATGGATCCCTTCAACAAGCTCAGCACAGTAGCTAAAAACGTAAAGTATGACATTTATTGTAACCACTAGGTGGCGCTATATGTATAACTGAATTTTGTCATATAGATGTTTTCAGGCTGTGACTATTACGTTGCCTGAGAAGTTTGAGATTTTTTGGAGCTTGAACATGGGAGTTATTAAGCATTTGCTCTTTCTGGACAAATGAAATTTTAAAGGCAATATTTGATGCTCCGCCCCCGTCGTATAGTATTTCGAAAAGGCAAGATGTTTTGCCCAGCTGTTCTCTTAGGTCTTGAGATGATAAATGCCAAGTTTGAAGTCAATTGGATGAAAAATGTTTGCAAAGGGGGAAAAAGCATGACCACAGTGAATGTGCCAAAATAGGCCAAAATTGGACATTAAAAAATTCATAGCTCACTTCCTGTACATTTTAGCTACATGGTGCCAATAGACTTTTTTGTGCGTCTCGGGGTGCTACACGTGCCTGCCAATTTTCGTTGCTCTAGCTCAAACGTGTCGGGCTTGGTTTTTATTTTTCTACGCTAGGGGGCGCTATTGATCCGCGTTGTTATAACGACTTCATAATATCAAATTTTTCGCCGGACCTGAGGAGTGTGCAAAGTTTGGTGAGTTTTCGTGAATATTTAGGTACCCAAAATCGCGATTGTTTGCGGAGAATAAAGAAGAAGAAGAAGAAGAAGAAGAATAATAACTAGAGCTGCGAGCAGCTATAAAGGGCCCTCGCAGCCCGGGCCATGTTGGAGTCCTTGCACGTTGGGGTACTTGCACGTTAGGGTACTGGCACGTTGGGGTACTGGCACGTTGGGGTACTGGCATATTGGAAGCAAAATTTCTTTGAAAATGGCATAATAAACGTTTACATGTAGAATATTTTTTTTTGTCAGTGTGTGTCAAGCTCAACGGGTTTTGGTGATTGTTAAGACCTGCAAAAATCAGCGTCCTTTTTTATTTTTAGGCAATGAGTTGCCCTGATTGGTATTTTTTGTAAAAGTGTATATATACATCATCGCTCGTTGTCCTCATTGCACAATGTTACTTTTATTGTCCAAAGGGGCAATCAAAAATGAATAAAACAAAATGGAAACGTACATACGTTTGGATCGGTGTGAAGCCAGTGAACAATTTGAGTGGTGGAAACTAAAAGAATATTCAGAAATGACTTAGTCATCACACTTAGAATGATTGTACATTTTTTGTACAAAATACCGTATGTGGGGTATTTTTTATTTTTTTTATATAAGCCTCAAGGGCTAGGTGGCGCTGTATTTATAACTGAATGTTGTCATAGAGATACCTTCAGGCCTTGATTATAAGCATACATTTCAAGTGTGGGATTTTTTTTGGAGCATGTACCGTGGAGTTATTAAGCATATCCTTCATTCACGATATTGCTTTTAATGTCCATAGAGGCTATCAAAAATAAATAAAAATATATATATGTTTGGATAAGTCTGATGCCAGTGAACATTTTGAGTGGTGGAAACTAAAAGAATATTCATAAATGACTTCGTTATCACACTTAGAATGAGTTTACATTTTTTGTACAAAATACCGTATGTGGGGTATTTTTTTTCCATGCCTCAAGGGCTAGGTGGCGCTGCATATATAACTGAATGTTGTCATAGAGATAACTTCAGGCCTTGACGATAAACATACATGTCAAGTTTGGGATTTTTTGGAGCATGTACCGGGGAGTTATCAAGCATATCCTTTTTCATTGTGAAACACAAATTTTGATGCCCCGCCCTCATCATATAGTATTTCGAAAAGTCAAAATTGTTCCCCCTGTCGTTGGCTCAGGTCTTGACATGGTCCAGGCCAAGTCTTAACTCAGTCGGATGAAACGTGTAGGAGAAGTGGGCAAAAGTCTGCCCCCTGTGAATGTGCAAAAATCGTCAAAAATGGGACATTCAAAAATTCGTAGCTCACTTCCTGTTCATTTTAGCATATGGGTACAAGAGACTTTTTTTGTAGGTCTTGGGCTCCCTCATACACCTAAAAATATTCGGCGTTCTTGCTTAAACGTACAACCGGGGCTGCTTCGTTAAAAATTTCGAGGGGGCGCTATTGAGTCATTTTTGTAAAAAATAGCACAATCAACAATAAAATATTGCTCATTTTACCAGGCCAGATGTGTGTGCCAAGTTTCAGGAGTTTCTGTGCATGTTTAGACCCTCAAAACTGGCGTTGTTTTCTTGGCGAACAGCGCTTAGCCACGCCTACAGCAATTCGCGAAAACTCACAAACTTCGTGTTGTGACATCATGAAGGCCGAAACCCTCCTCTGAGCAAATATGAGGTAGGTCCAGTTAACGTGTTTGGAGAAAAACGTAGAAGAAAATTCGTAAGAAAAAAAATTGCCACTAGGTGGCGCTATCAGTTAGATGAAATATAAGTCAGTATATGTCTTTAGGGCTGGACTCTCATCAAATGTGTGAAATTTTGAGAAGATAGGATCATCTCGGTCAAGTTAATGCAGCTTTTATTTTCACGAAAAATCTTCAGACTTTGCGTCACCGTAGCGGCCACGCCCTTTGGCGAAAAGTTACAATATTCGGTGTGGGGCATGATCAACATCTTAAGGCTTTTCTGACCAATTTTCAAATGGATCCCTTCAACAAGCTCAGCACAGTAGCTAAAAACGTAAAGTATGACATTTATTGTAACCACTAGGTGGCGCTATATGTATAACTGAATTTGATCATATAGATGTTTTCAGGCCGTGACTATTACGTTGCCTGAGAAGTTTGAGATTTTTTGGAGCTTGAACATGGGAGTTATTAAGCATTTGCTCTTTCTGGACAAATGAAATTTTAAAGGCAATATTTGATGCCCCGCCCCCGTCATATAGTATTTCAAAAAGGCAAGATGTTTTGCCCAGTTGTTCTCTCAGGTCTTGAGATGATAAATGCCAAGTTTGAAGTCAATTGGATGAAAAATGTTTGCAAAGGGGGAAAAAGCATGACCACAGTGAATGTGCCAAAATAGGCCAAAATTGGACATTAAAAAATTCATAGCTCACTTCCTGTACATTTTAGCTACATGGTCCCAATAGACTTTTTTGTGCGTCTCGGGGTGCTACACGTGCCTGCCAATTTTTGTTGCTCTCGCTCAAACGTGCCGGGCTTGGTTTTTATTTTTCTACGCTAGGGGGCGCTATCGAGTCGCATTGTTATGACGACTTAATAATATCAAATTTTTCGCCGGGCCTGAGGAGTGTGCAAAGTTCGGTGAGTTTTCGTGAATGTTTAGGTACCCAAAATCGCGATCGTTTGCGGAGAATAAAGAAGAAGAAGAAGAATAATAATAACTAGAGCTGCGAGCAGCTATAAAGGGCCCTCGCAGCCCGGGCCACGTTGGGGTACTTGCACGTTGGGGAACTTGCACATTGGGGTACTGGCACATTGGAAGCAGAATTTCTTTGAAAATGGCATGATAAACATGTGGACTTTTTTTTTTTTTTTGCCAGGTGTGATGAGTGTGTCAAGCTCAATGGGTTTTGGTGATTGATAAGATCTGCAAAAATCAGCGTCTTTTTTTTATTTTTAGGCAATGAGTTGCTCTGATTGGTATTTTTCGTAAAAGTATATATACACACATCATCGCTCGTACTCATTGCACAATGTTGCTTTTATTGTCCATAGAGGCGATAAAAAAAATAAATAAAACTAAATAAAAAATATGTATGTTTGGATCGGTCTGATACCAGTGAACATATTGAGTGGTGGAAAGTAAAAGAATATTCATAAATGACTTAGTTATCACACTTACAATGAGTTTACAATTTTTGCAAAAATACCGTAAGTGAGGCATTTTTTTTTATGCCTCAAGGACTAGGTGGCGCTGTATTTATAACTGAATTTTGTCATAGAGATACCTTCAGGCCTTGACTCTAAATATACATTTCAAATATGGGATTTTTTGGAGCATGTACCTGGGAGTTATTAAGCATAGCCTTCATTCACCATATTGCTTTTAATGTCCATAGAGGCTATCAAAAATACATAAAACTAAATAACAAAAATATGTATGTTTGGTTAGGTCTGATGCCAGTGAATATTTTGAGTGGTGGAAGGTAAAAGAATATTCCTAAATGACTTAGTTATCACACTTAGAATGAGTTTACATTTTTTGTACAAAATACCGTAAGTGGGGTATTTTTTTTTCATGCCTCAAGGGCTAGGTGGCGCTGCATATATAACTGAATGTTGTCATAGAGATACCTTCAGGCCTTGACGATAAACATACATGTCAAGTTTGGGATTTTTTGGAGCATGTATCGGGGAGTTATTAAGCATATCCTTTTTCAGTGCGAAACACAAATTTTGATGCCCCGCCCTCATCATATAGTATTTCCAAAAGTCAAGATTTTTCCGTCTGTTGTTGGCTCAGGTCTTGGCATGGTCCAGGTCAAGTCATAAGTCAGTCGGATAAAACGTGTAGGAGAAGTGGGCAAAAGTATGCCCTCTGAAAATGTGCAAAAATCGTAAAAAATGGGACATTCAAAAATTCGTAGCTCACTTCCTGTTCATTTTAGCATATGGGTCCAAGAGTCTTTTTTGTAGGTCTTTGGCTCCCTCATACACGTAAAAATTTTCGTAGATCTTGCTTAAACGTACAATCGGGGCTGCTTCGTTAAAAATTTCTAGGGGGCGCTATTGAGTCATTTTTGTAAAAATAGCACAATCAACAATAAAATATTGTTCATTTTACCAGGCCAGATGTGTGTGCCAAGTTTCATGAGTTTCTGCGCATGTTTAGACCCTCAAAACTGGCGTTGTTTTCTTGGCGAACAGTGCTTAGCCACGCCCACAGCGACTCGCGAAAACTCACAAACTTCGTGTTGTGACAGCATGAAGGCCGACACCCTCATCTGAGCAAATATGAGGTAGGTCCAGTTAACATGGTTGGAGAAAAACATTGAAGAAAAATCGTAAGAAAAAAAATTGCCAGTAGGTGGCGCTATCAGTAAGATGAAATATAAGTTTGTAGATGTCTTTAGGGCTGGACTCTCATCAATTGTGTAAAATTTTGAGAAGATAGCATCATCTCGGTCAAGTTAATGCAGCTTTTGTTGTCACGAGAAATCTTCAGACTTTGCGGCACCGTAGCGGCCACGCCCTTTGGCGAAAAGTTACAATATTCGGTGTGGGGCATGATCAACATCTTAAGGCTTTTCTGACCAATTTTCAACTGGATCCCTTCAACGAGCTCAGCACAGTAGCTAAAAACGTAAAGTATGACAATTATTGTTACCACTAGGTGGCGCTATATGGATAACTGAATTTTATCATATAGATGTTTTCAGGCCGTGACTATTAAGTTGCCTGATAAGTTTGAGATTTTTTGGAGCTTGAACATGGGAGTTATTAAGCATTTGCTCTTTCTGGACAAATGAAATTTTAAAGGCAATATTTGATGCCCCGCCCCCGTCATATAGTATTTCGAAAAGGCAAGATTTTTTCCCCAGTTGTTCTCTCAGGTCTTGAGATGATAAATGCCAAGTTTGAAGTCAATTGGATGAAAAATGTTTGCAAAGGGGGAAAAAGCATGACCACAGTGAATGTGCCAAAATAGGCCAAAATTGGACATTAAAAAATTCATAGCTCACTTCCTGTACATTTTAGCTACATGGTCCCAATAGACTTTTTTGTGCGTCTCGGGGTGCTACACGTGCCTGCCAATTTTCGTTGCTCTAGCTCAAACGTGCCGGGCTTGGTTTTTATTTTTCTATGCTAGGGGGCGCTATAGAGTCGCATTGTTATGACGACTTCATAATATCAAATTTTTCGCCGGGCCTGAGGAGTGTGCAAAGTTTGGTGAGTTTTCGTAAATGTTTAGGTACCCAAAATCGTGATCGTTTACGGAGAAGAAGAAGAAGAAGAAGAAGAATAATAATAATAATAATAATAATCCGATCGAAAAACAATAGGGACCTCGCAGCGGTAGCTGCTCGGGCCCTAATAATAATAATAACTAGAGCTGCGAGCAGCTATAAAGGGCCCTCGCAGCCCGGGCCACGTTGGAGTCCTTGCACGTTGGGGTACTTGCACGTTAGGGTACTGGCACGTTGGGGTACTGGCACGTTGGGGTACTGGCATATTGGAAGCAAAATTTCTTTGAAAATGGCATAATAAACGTTTACATGTAGAATATTTTTTTTGCCAGTGTGTGTCAAGCTCAACGGGTTTTGGTGATTGTTAAGACCTGCAAAAATCAGCGTCCTTTTTTATTTTTAGGCAATGAGTTGCCCTGATTGATATTTTTTGTAAAAGTGTATATATACATCATCGCTCGTTGTACTCATTGCACAATGTTACTTTTATTGTCCAAAGGGGCAATCAAAAATGAATAAAACAAAATGGAAACGTACATACGTTTGGATCGGTGTGAAGCCAGTGAACAATTTGAGTGGTGGAAACTAAAAGAATATTCAGAAATGACTTAGTCATCACACTTAGAATGAGTTTAAATTTTTTTGTACAAAATACCGTATGTGGTTTTTTTTTTTTTATATAAGCCTCAAGGGCTAGGTGGCGCTGTATTTATAACTGAATGTTGTCATCGAGATACCTTCAGGCCTTGATTATAAGCATACATGTCAAGTGTGGGATTTTTTTTGGAGCATGTACCGTGGAGTTATTAAGCATATCCTTCATTCACGATATTGCTTTTAATGTGCACAGAGGCTATCAAAAATAAATAAAAAATATATATATGTTTGGATAAGTCTGATGCCAGTGAACATTTTGAGTGGTGGAAACTAAAAGAATATTCATAAATGACTTAGTTATCACACTCAGAATGAGTTGACATTTTTTGTACAAAATACCGTATGTGGGGTATTTTTTTTTTATGCCTCAAGGGCTAGGTGGCGCTGCATATATAACTGAATGTTGTCATAGAGATAGCTTCAGGCCTTGACGATAAACATACATGTCAAGTTTGGGATTTTTTGGAGCATGTACCGGGGAGTTATTAAGCATATCCTTTTTCAGTGCGAAACACAAATTTTGATGCCCCGCCTTCATCATATAGTATTTCGAAAGGTCAAGATTTTTCCCCCTGTCGTTGGCTCAGGACTTGACATGGTCCAGGTCAAGTCTTAACTCAGTCAGATGAAACGTGTAGGAGAAGTGGGCAAAAGTCTGCCCCCTGTGAATGTGCAAAAATTGTCAAAAATGGGACATTCAAAAATTCGTAGCTCACTTCCTGTTCATTTTAGCATATGGGTCCAAGAGACTTTTTTGTAGGTCTTGGGCTCCCTCATACACCTAAAAATATTCGTCGTTCTTGCTTAAACGTACAACCGGGGCTGCTTCGTTAAAAACTTCTAGGGGGCGCTATTGAGTCATTTTTGTAAAAATAGCACAATCAACAATAAAATATTGCTAATTTTACCAGGCCAGATGTGTGTGCCAAGTTTCATGAGTTTCTGTGCATGTTTAGACCCTCAAAACTGGCGTTATTTTCTTGGCGAACAGCGCTTAGCCACACCCACAGCAATTCGCGAAAACTCACAAACTTCGTGTTGTGACATCATGAAGGCCGAAACCCTCATCTGAGCAAATATGAGGTAGGTCCAGTTAACGTGTTTGGAGAAAAACGTAGAAGAAAATTCGTAAGAAAAAAAATTGCCACTAGGTGGCGCTATCAGTTAGATGAAATATAAGTCAGTAGATGTCTTTAGGGCTGGACTCTCATCAAATGTGTGAAATTTTGAGAAGATAGGATCATCTCGGTCAAGTTAATGCAGCTTTTATTGTCACGAAAAATCTTCAGACTTTGCGTCACCGTAGCGGCCACGCCCTTTGGCGAAAAGTTACAATATTCGGTGTGGGGCATGATCAACATCTTAAGGCTTTTCTGACCAATTTTCAAATGGATCCCTTCAACAAGCTCAGCACAGTAGCTAAAAACGTAAAGTATGACATTTATTGTAACCACTAGGTGGCGCTATATGTATAACTGAATTTTATCATATAGATGTTTTCAGGCCGTGACTATTACGTTGCCTGAGAAGTTTGAGATTTTTTGGAGCTTGAACATGGGAGTTATTAAGCATTTGCTCTTTCTGGACAAATGAAATTTTAAAGGCAATATTTGATGCCCCGCCCCCGTCATATAGTATTTCAAAAAGGCAAGATGTTTTGCCCAGTTGTTCTCTCAGGTCTTGAGATGATAAATGCCAAGTTTGAAGTCAATTGGATGAAAAATGTTTGCAAAGGGGGAAAAAGCATGACCACAGTGAATGTGCCAAAATAGGCCAAAATTGGACATAAAAAAATTCATAGCTCACTTCCTATACATTTTAGCTACATGGTCCCAATATACTTTTTTGTGCGTCTCGGGGTGCTACACGTGCCTGCCAATTTTTGTTGCTCTAGCTCAAACGTGCCGGGCTTGGTTTTTATTTTTCTACGCTAGGGGGCGCTATCGAGTCGCATTGTTATGACGACTTAATAATATCAAATTTTTCGCCGGGCCTGAGGAGTGTGCAAAGTTCGGTGAGTTTTCGTGAATGTTTAGGTACCCAAAATCGCGATCGTTTGCGGAGAATAAAGAAGAAGAAGAAGAAGAAGAAGAAGAATAACTAGAGCTGCGAGCAGCTATAAAGGGCCCTCGCAGCCCGGGCCACGTTGGGGTCCTTGCACGTTGGGGTACTTGCACGTTGGGGTACTGGCACATTGGGGTACTGGCATATTGGAAGCAACATTTCTTTGAAAATGGCATAATAAACGTTTACATGTAGAATATTTTTTTGCCAGTGTGTGTGTCAAGCTCAACGGATTTTGGTGATTGTTAAGACCTGCAAAAATCAGCGTCCTTATTTATTTTTAGGCAATGAGTTGCCCTGATTGGTATTTTTTTGTAAAAGTGTATATACACATCATCGCTCGTTGTACTCATTGCACAATGTTTACTTTTATTGTCCAAAGGGGCAATCAAAAATGAATAAAACAAAATGGAAACGTACATACGTTTGGATCGGTGTGAAGCCAGTGAACAATTTGAGTGGTGGAAACTAAAAGAATATTCATAAATGACTTAGTTATCACACTTAGAATGAGTGTACATTTTTTGTACAAAATACCGTATGTGGGGTATTTTTTTTATTTTTTTTATATAAGCCTCAACGGCTAGGTGGCGCTGTATTTATAACTGAATGTTGTCATAGAGATACCTTCAGGCCTTGATTATAAGCATACATGTCAAGTGTGGGATTTTTTTTGGAGCATGTACCGTGGAGTTATTAAGCATATCCTTCATTCACGATATTGCTTTTAATGTCCATAGAGGCTATCAAAAATAAATAAAAATATATATATGTTTGGATAAGTCTGATGCCAGTGAACATTTTGAGTGGTGGAAACTAAAAGAATATTCATAAATGACTTCGTTATCACACTTAGAATGAGTTTACATTTTTTGTACAAAATACCGTATGTGGGGTATTTTTTTTTCATGCCTCAAGGGCTAGGTGGCGCTGCATATATAACTGAATGTTGTCATAGAGATAACTTCAGGCCTTGACGATAAACATACATGTCAAGTTTGGGATTTTTTGGAGCATGTACCGGGGAGTTATCAAGCATATCCTTTTTCATTGCGAAACACAAATTTTGATGCCCCGCCCTCATCATATAGTATTTCGAAAAGTCAAAATTTTTCCCCCTGTCGTTGGCTCAGGTCTTGACATGGTCCAGGCCAAGTCTTAACTCAGTCGGATGAAACGTGTAGGAGAAGTGGGCAAAAGTCTTCCCCCTGTGAATGTGCAAAAATCGTCAAAAATGGGACATTCAAAAATTCGTAGCTCACTTCCTGTTCATTTTAGCATATGGGTACAAGATACTTTTTTGTAGGTCTTGGGCTCCCTCATACACCTAAAAATATTTGTCGTTCTTGCTTAAACGTACAACCGGGGCTGCTTCGTTAAAAATTTCGAGGGGGCGCTATTGAGTCATTTTTGTAAAAATAGCACAATCAACAATAAAATATTGCTCATTTTACCAGGCCAGATGTGTGTGCCAAGTTTCAGGAGTTTCTGTGCATGTTTAGACCCTCAAAACTGGCGTTGTTTTCTTGGCGAACAGCGCTTAGCCACGCCCACAGCAATTCGCGAAAACTCAGAAACTTCGTGTTGTGACATCATGAAGGCCGAAACCCTCATCTGAGCAAATATGAGGGACGTCCAGTTAACGTGTTTGGAGAAAAACGTAGAAGAAAATTCGTAAGAAAAAAAATTGCCACTAGGTGGCGCTATCAGTTAGATGAAATGTAAGTTAGTAGATGTCTTTAGAGCTGGACTCTCATCAAATGTGTGAAATTTTGAGAAGATAGGATCATCTCGGTCAAGTTAATGCAGCTTTTATTGTCACGAAAAATCTTCAGACTTTGCGTCACCGTAGCGTCCACGCCCTTTGGCGAAAAGTTACAATATTCGGTGTGGGGCATCATCAACATCTTAAGGCTTTTCTGACCAATTTTCAACTGGATCCCTTCAACGAGCTCAGCACAGTAGCTAAAAACGTAAAGTATGACATTTATTGTAACCACTAGGTGGCGCTATATGTATAACTGAATTTTGTCATATAGATGTTTTCAGGCCGTGACTATTACGTTGCCTGAGAAGTTTGAGATTTTTTGGAGCTTGTACATGGGAGTTATTCAGCATTTGCTCTTTCTGGACAAATGAAATTTTAAAGGCAATATTTGATGCCCCGCCCCCGTCATATAGTATTTCGAAAAGGCAAGACTTTTTGCCCAGCTGTTCTCTTAGGTCTTGAGATGATAAATACCAAGTTTGAAGTCAATGGGATGAAAAATGTTTGCATAGGGGGAAAAAGCATGACCACAGTGAATGTGCCAAAATAGGCCAAAATTGGACATTAAAAAATTCATAGCTCACTTCCTGTACATTTTAGCTACATGGTCCCAATAGACTTTTTTGTGCGTCTCGGGGTGCTACACGTGCCTGCCAATTTACGTTGCTCTAGCTCAAACGTGCCGGGCTTGGTTTTTATTTTTCTATGCTAGGGGGCGCTATAGAGTCGCGTTGTTATAACGACTTCATAATATCAAATTTTTCGCCGGACCTGAGGAGTGTGCAAAGTTCGGTGAGTTTTCGTGAATATTTAGGTACCCAAAATCGCGATTGTTTGCGGAGAATAAAGAAGAAGAAGAAGAAGAAGAACTAGAGCTGCGAGCAGCTATAAAGGGCCCTCGCAGCCCGGGCCACGTTGGGGTCCTTGCACGTTGGGGAACTTGCACGTTGGGGTACTGGCACATTGGGGTACTGGCATATTGGAAGCAAAATTTCTTTGAAAATGGCATAATAAACGTTTACATGTAGAATATTTTTTTGCCAGTGTGTGTATCAAGCTCAACGGGTTTTGGTGATTGTTAAGACCTGCAAAAATCAGCGTCCTTTTTTATTTTTAGGCAATGAGTTGCCCTGATTGGTATTTTTTTGTAAAAGTGTATATACACATCATCGCTCGTTGTACTCATTGCACAATGTTACTTTTATTGTCCAAAGGGGCAATCAAAAATGAATAAAACAAAATGGAAACGTACATACGTTTGGATCGGTGTGAAGCCAGTGAACAATTTGAGTGGTGGAAACTAAAAGAATATTCATAAATGACTTAGTTATCACACTTAGAATGAGTGTACATTTTTTGTACAAAATACGGTATGTGGGGTATTTTTTATTTTTTTTATATTATGCCTCAAGGGCTAGGTGGCGCTGTATTTATAACTGAATGTTGTCATAGAGATACCTTCAGGCCTTGATTATAAGCATACATGTCAAGTGTGGGATTTTTTTTGGAGCATGTACCGTGGAGTTATTAAGCATATCCTTCATTCACGATATTGCTTTTAATGTCCATAGAGGCTATCAAAAATAAATAAAAATATATATATGTTTGGATAAGTCTGATGCCAGTGAACATTTTGAGTGGTGGAAACTAAAAGAATATTCATAAATGACTTCGTTATCACACTTAGAATGAGTTTACATTTTTTGTACAAAATACCGTATGTGGGGTATTTTTTTTTCATGCCTCAAGGGCTAGGTGGCGCTGCATATATAACTGAATGTTGTCATAGAGATAACTTCAGGCCTTGACGATAAACATACATGTCAAGTTTGGGATTTTTTGGAGCATGTACCGGGGAGTTATCAAGCATATCCTTTTTCATTGTGAAACACAAATTTTGATGCCCCGCCCTCATCATATAGTATTTCGAAAAGTCAAAATTTTTCCCCCTGTCGTTGGCTCAGGTCTTGACATGGTCCAGGCCAAGTCTTAACTCAGTCGAATGAAACGTGTAGGAGAAGTGGGCAAAAGTCTGCCCCCTGTGAATGTGCAAAAATCGTCAAAAATGGGACATTCAAAAATTCGTAGCTCACTTCCTGTTCATTTTAGCATATGGGTCCAAGAGACTTTTTTGTAGGTCTTGGGCTCCCTCATACACCTAAAAATATTCGGCGTTCTTGCTTAAACGTACAACCGGGGCTGCTTCGTTAAAAACTTCTAGGGGGCGCTATTGAGTAATTTTTGTAAAAATAGCACAATCAACAATAAAATATTGCTCATTTTACCAGGCCAGATGTGTGTGCCAAGTTTCATGAGTTTCTGTGCATGTTTAGACCCTCAAAACTGGCGTTGTTTTCTTGGCGAACAGCGCTTAGCCACACCCACAGCAATTCGCGAAAACTCACAAACTTCGTGTTGTGACATCATGAAGGCCGAAACCCTCATCTGAGCAAATATGAGGTAGGTCCAGTTAACGTGTTTGGAGAAAAACGTAGAAGAAAATTCGTAAGAAAAAAAATTGCCACTAGGTGGCGCTATCAGTTAGATGAAATATAAGTCAGTAGATGTCTTTAGGGCTGGACTCTCATCAAATGTGTGAAATTTTGAGAAGATAGGATCATCTCGGTCAAGTTAATGCAGCTTTTATTTTCACGAAAAATCTTCAGACTTTGCGTCACCGTAGCGGCCACGCCCTTTGGCGAAAAGTTACAATATTCGGTGTGGGGCATGATCAACATCTTAAGGCTTTTCTGACCAATTTTCAACTGGATCCCTTCAACGAGCTCAGCACAGTAGCTAAAAACGTAAAGTATGACATTTATTGTAACCACTAGGTGGCGCTATATGTATAACTGAATTTTGTCATATAGATGTTTTCAGGCCGTGACTATTACGTTGCCTGAGAAGTTTGAGATTTTTTGGAGCTTGTACATGGGAGTTATTCAGCATTTGCTCTTTCTGGACAAATGAAATTTTAAAGGCAATATTTGATGCCCCGCCCCCGTCATATAGTATTTCGAAAAGGCAAGACTTTTTGCCCAGCTGTTCTCTTAGGTCTTGAGATGATAAATACCAAGTTTGAAGTCAATGGGATGAAAAATGTTTGCATAGGGGGAAAAAGCATGACCACAGTGAATGTGCCAAAATAGGCCAAAATTGGACATTAAAAAATTCATAGCTCACTTCCTGTACATTTTAGCTACATGGTCCCAATAGACTTTTTTGTGCGTCTCGGGGTGCTACACGTGCCTGCCAATTTACGTTGCTCTAGCTCAAACGTGCCGGGCTTGGTTTTTATTTTTCTATGCTAGGGGGCGCTATAGAGTCGCGTTGTTATAACGACTTCATAATATCAAATTTTTCACCGGACCTGAGGAGTGTGCAAAGTTCGGTGAGTTTTCGTGAATATTTAGGTACCCAAAATCGCGATTGTTTGCGGAGAATAAAGAAGAAGAAGAAGAAGAAGAAGAAGAACTAGAGCTGCGAGCAGCTATAAAGGGCCCTCGCAGCCCGGGCCACGTTGGGGTCCTTGCACGTTGGGGAACTTGCACGTTGGGGTACTGGCACATTGGGGTACTGGCATATTGGAAGCAAAATTTCTTTGAAAATGGCATAATAAACGTTTACATGTAGAATATTTTTTTGCCAGTGTGTGTATCAAGCTCAACGGGTTTTGGTGATTGTTAAGACCTGCAAAAATCAGCGTCCTTTTTTATTTTTAGGCAATGAGTTGCCCTGATTGGTATTTTTTTGTAAAAGTGTATATACACATCATCGCTCGTTGTACTCATTGCACAATGTTACTTTTATTGTCCAAAGGGGCAATCAAAAATGAATAAAACAAAATGGAAACGTACATACGTTTGGATCGGTGTGAAGCCAGTGAACAATTTGAGTGGTGGAAACTAAAAGAATATTCATAAATGACTTAGTTATCACACTTAGAATGAGTGTACATTTTTTGTACAAAATACGGTATGTGGGGTATTTTTTATTTTTTTTATATTATGCCTCAAGGGCTAGGTGGCGCTGTATTTATAACTGAATGTTGTCATAGAGATACCTTCAGGCCTTGATTATAAGCATACATGTCAAGTGTGGGATTTTTTTTGGAGCATGTACCGTGGAGTTATTAAGCATATCCTTCATTCACGATATTGCTTTTAATGTCCATAGAGGCTATCAAAAATAAATAAAAATATATATATGTTTGGATAAGTCTGATGCCAGTGAACATTTTGAGTGGTGGAAACTAAAAGAATATTCATAAATGACTTCGTTATCACACTTAGAATGAGTTTACATTTTTTGTACAAAATACCGTATGTGGGGTATTTTTTTTTCATGCCTCAAGGGCTAGGTGGCGCTGCATATATAACTGAATGTTGTCATAGAGATAACTTCAGGCCTTGACGATAAACATACATGTCAAGTTTGGGATTTTTTGGAGCATGTACCGGGGAGTTATCAAGCATATCCTTTTTCATTGCGAAACAAAAATTTTGATGCCCCGCCCTCATCATATAGTATTTCGAAAAGTCAAAATTTTTCCCCCTGTCGTTGGCTCAGGTCTTGACATGGTCCAGGCCAAGTCTTAACTCAGTCGGATGAAACGTGTAGGAGAAGTGGGCAAAAGTCTTCCCCCTGTGAATGTGCAAAAATCGTCAAAAATGGGACATTCAAAAATTCGTAGCTCACTTCCTGTTCATTTTAGCATATGGGTACAAGATACTTTTTTGTAGGTCTTGGGCTCCCTCATACACCTAAAAATATTTGTCGTTCTTGCTTAAACGTACAACCGGGGCTGCTTCGTTAAAAATTTCGAGGGGGCGCTATTGAGTCATTTTTGTAAAAATAGCACAATCAACAATAAAATATTGCTCATTTTACCAGGCCAGATGTGTGTGCCAAGTTTCAGGAGTTTCTGTGCATGTTTAGACCCTCAAAACTGGCGTTGTTTTCTTGGCGAACAGCGCTTAGCCACGCCCACAGCAATTCGCGAAAACTCAGAAACTTCGTGTTGTGACATCATGAAGGCCGAAACCCTCATCTGAGCAAATATGAGGGACGTCCAGTTAACGTGTTTGGAGAAAAACGTAGAAGAAAATTCGTAAGAAAAAAAATTGCCACTAGGTGGCGCTATCAGTTAGATGAAATGTAAGTTAGTAGATGTCTTTAGAGCTGGACTCTCATCAAATGTGTGAAATTTTGAGAAGATAGGATCATCTCGGTCAAGTTAATGCAGCTTTTATTGTCACGAAAAATCTTCAGACTTTGCGTCACCGTAGCGTCCACGCCCTTTGGCGAAAAGTTACAATATTCGGTGTGGGGCATCATCAACATCTTAAGGCTTTTCTGACCAATTTTCAACTGGATCCCTTCAACGAGCTCAGCACAGTAGCTAAAAACGTAAAGTATGACATTTATTGTAACCACTAGGTGGCGCTATATGTATAACTGAATTTTGTCATATAGATGTTTTCAGGCCGTGACTATTACGTTGCCTGAGAAGTTTGAGATTTTTTGGAGCTTGTACATGGGAGTTATTCAGCATTTGCTCTTTCTGGACAAATGAAATTTTAAAGGCAATATTTGATGCCCCGCCCCCGTCATATAGTATTTCGAAAAGGCAAGACTTTTTGCCCAGCTGTTCTCTTAGGTCTTGAGATGATAAATACCAAGTTTGAAGTCAATGGGATGAAAAATGTTTGCATAGGGGGAAAAAGCATGACCACAGTGAATGTGCCAAAATAGGCCAAAATTGGACATTAAAAAATTCATAGCTCACTTCCTGTACATTTTAGCTACATGGTCCCAATAGACTTTTTTGTGCGTCTCGGGGTGCTACACGTGCCTGCCAATTTACGTTGCTCTAGCTCAAACGTGCCGGGCTTGGTTTTTATTTTTCTATGCTAGGGGGCGCTATAGAGTCGCGTTGTTATAACGACTTCATAATATCAAATTTTTCGCCGGACCTGAGGAGTGTGCAAAGTTCGGTGAGTTTTCGTGAATATTTAGGTACCCAAAATCGCGATTGTTTGCGGAGAATAAAGAAGAAGAAGAAGAAGAAGAACTAGAGCTGCGAGCAGCTATAAAGGGCCCTCGCAGCCCGGGCCACGTTGGGGTCCTTGCACGTTGGGGAACTTGCACGTTGGGGTACTGGCACATTGGGGTACTGGCATATTGGAAGCAAAATTTCTTTGAAAATGGCATAATAAACGTTTACATGTAGAATATTTTTTTGCCAGTGTGTGTATCAAGCTCAACGGGTTTTGGTGATTGTTAAGACCTGCAAAAATCAGCGTCCTTTTTTATTTTTAGGCAATGAGTTGCCCTGATTGGTATTTTTTTGTAAAAGTGTATATACACATCATCGCTCGTTGTACTCATTGCACAATGTTACTTTTATTGTCCAAAGGGGCAATCAAAAATGAATAAAACAAAATGGAAACGTACATACGTTTGGATCGGTGTGAAGCCAGTGAACAATTTGAGTGGTGGAAACTAAAAGAATATTCATAAATGACTTAGTTATCACACTTAGAATGAGTGTACATTTTTTGTACAAAATACGGTATGTGGGGTATTTTTTATTTTTTTTATATTATGCCTCAAGGGCTAGGTGGCGCTGTATTTATAACTGAATGTTGTCATAGAGATACCTTCAGGCCTTGATTATAAGCATACATGTCAAGTGTGGGATTTTTTTTGGAGCATGTACCGTGGAGTTATTAAGCATATCCTTCATTCACGATATTGCTTTTAATGTCCATAGAGGCTATCAAAAATAAATAAAAATATATATATGTTTGGATAAGTCTGATGCCAGTGAACATTTTGAGTGGTGGAAACTAAAAGAATATTCATAAATGACTTCGTTATCACACTTAGAATGAGTTTACATTTTTTGTACAAAATACCGTATGTGGGGTATTTTTTTTTCATGCCTCAAGGGCTAGGTGGCGCTGCATATATAACTGAATGTTGTCATAGAGATAACTTCAGGCCTTGACGATAAACATACATGTCAAGTTTGGGATTTTTTGGAGCATGTACCGGGGAGTTATCAAGCATATCCTTTTTCATTGCGAAACAAAAATTTTGATGCCCCGCCCTCATCATATAGTATTTCGAAAAGTCAAAATTTTTCCCCCTGTCGTTGGCTCAGGTCTTGACATGGTCCAGGCCAAGTCTTAACTCAGTCGGATGAAACGTGTAGGAGAAGTGGGCAAAAGTCTTCCCCCTGTGAATGTGCAAAAATCGTCAAAAATGGGACATTCAAAAATTCGTAGCTCACTTCCTGTTCATTTTAGCATATGGGTACAAGATACTTTTTTGTAGGTCTTGGGCTCCCTCATACACCTAAAAATATTTGTCGTTCTTGCTTAAACGTACAACCGGGGCTGCTTCGTTAAAAATTTCGAGGGGGCGCTATTGAGTCATTTTTGTAAAAATAGCACAATCAACAATAAAATATTGCTCATTTTACCAGGCCAGATGTGTGTGCCAAGTTTCAGGAGTTTCTGTGCATGTTTAGACCCTCAAAACTGGCGTTGTTTTCTTGGCGAACAGCGCTTAGCCACGCCCACAGCAATTCGCGAAAACTCAGAAACTTCGTGTTGTGACATCATGAAGGCCGAAACCCTCATCTGAGCAAATATGAGGGACGTCCAGTTAACGTGTTTGGAGAAAAACGTAGAAGAAAATTCGTAAGAAAAAAAATTGCCACTAGGTGGCGCTATCAGTTAGATGAAATGTAAGTTAGTAGATGTCTTTAGAGCTGGACTCTCATCAAATGTGTGAAATTTTGAGAAGATAGGATCATCTCGGTCAAGTTAATGCAGCTTTTATTGTCACGAAAAATCTTCAGACTTTGCGTCACCGTAGCGTCCACGCCCTTTGGCGAAAAGTTACAATATTCGGTGTGGGGCATCATCAACATCTTAAGGCTTTTCTGACCAATTTTCAACTGGATCCCTTCAACGAGCTCAGCACAGTAGCTAAAAACGTAAAGTATGACATTTATTGTAACCACTAGGTGGCGCTATATGTATAACTGAATTTTGTCATATAGATGTTTTCAGGCCGTGACTATTACGTTGCCTGAGAAGTTTGAGATTTTTTGGAGCTTGTACATGGGAGTTATTCAGCATTTGCTCTTTCTGGACAAATGAAATTTTAAAGGCAATATTTGATGCCCCGCCCCCGTCATATAGTATTTCGAAAAGGCAAGACTTTTTGCCCAGCTGTTCTCTTAGGTCTTGAGATGATAAATACCAAGTTTGAAGTCAATGGGATGAAAAATGTTTGCATAGGGGGAAAAAGCATGACCACAGTGAATGTGCCAAAATAGGCCAAAATTGGACATTAAAAAATTCATAGCTCACTTCCTGTACATTTTAGCTACATGGTCCCAATAGACTTTTTTGTGCGTCTCGGGGTGCTACACGTGCCTGCCAATTTACGTTGCTCTAGCTCAAACGTGCCGGGCTTGGTTTTTATTTTTCTATGCTAGGGGGCGCTATAGAGTCGCGTTGTTATAACGACTTCATAATATCAAATTTTTCGCCGGACCTGAGGAGTGTGCAAAGTTCGGTGAGTTTTCGTGAATATTTAGGTACCCAAAATCGCGATTGTTTGCGGAGAATAAAGAAGAAGAAGAAGAAGAAGAACTAGAGCTGCGAGCAGCTATAAAGGGCCCTCGCAGCCCGGGCCACGTTGGGGTCCTTGCACGTTGGGGAACTTGCACGTTGGGGTACTGGCACATTGGGGTACTGGCATATTGGAAGCAAAATTTCTTTGAAAATGGCATAATAAACGTTTACATGTAGAATATTTTTTTGCCAGTGTGTGTATCAAGCTCAACGGGTTTTGGTGATTGTTAAGACCTGCAAAAATCAGCGTCCTTTTTTATTTTTAGGCAATGAGTTGCCCTGATTGGTATTTTTTTGTAAAAGTGTATATACACATCATCGCTCGTTGTACTCATTGCACAATGTTACTTTTATTGTCCAAAGGGGCAATCAAAAATGAATAAAACAAAATGGAAACGTACATACGTTTGGATCGGTGTGAAGCCAGTGAACAATTTGAGTGGTGGAAACTAAAAGAATATTCATAAATGACTTAGTTATCACACTTAGAATGAGTGTACATTTTTTGTACAAAATACGGTATGTGGGGTATTTTTTATTTTTTTTATATTATGCCTCAAGGGCTAGGTGGCGCTGTATTTATAACTGAATGTTGTCATAGAGATACCTTCAGGCCTTGATTATAAGCATACATGTCAAGTGTGGGATTTTTTTTGGAGCATGTACCGTGGAGTTATTAAGCATATCCTTCATTCACGATATTGCTTTTAATGTCCATAGAGGCTATCAAAAATAAATAAAAATATATATATGTTTGGATAAGTCTGATGCCAGTGAACATTTTGAGTGGTGGAAACTAAAAGAATATTCATAAATGACTTCGTTATCACACTTAGAATGAGTTTACATTTTTTGTACAAAATACCGTATGTGGGGTATTTTTTTTTCATGCCTCAAGGGCTAGGTGGCGCTGCATATATAACTGAATGTTGTCATAGAGATAACTTCAGGCCTTGACGATAAACATACATGTCAAGTTTGGGATTTTTTGGAGCATGTACCGGGGAGTTATCAAGCATATCCTTTTTCATTGTGAAACACAAATTTTGATGCCCCGCCCTCATCATATAGTATTTCGAAAAGTCAAAAATTTTCCCCCTGTCGTTGGCTCAGGTCTTGACATGGTCCAGGCCAAGTCTTAACTCAGTCGAATGAAACGTGTAGGAGAAGTGGGCAAAAGTCTGCCCCCTGTGAATGTGCAAAAATCGTCAAAAATGGGACATTCAAAAATTCGTAGCTCACTTCCTGTTCATTTTAGCATATGGGTCCAAGAGACTTTTTTGTAGGTCTTGGGCTCCCTCATACACCTAAAAATATTCGGCGTTCTTGCTTAAACGTACAACCGGGGCTGCTTCGTTAAAAACTTCTAGGGGGCGCTATTGAGTAATTTTTGTAAAAATAGCACAATCAACAATAAAATATTGCTCATTTTACCAGGCCAGATGTGTGTGCCAAGTTTCATGAGTTTCTGTGCATGTTTAGACCCTCAAAACTGGCGTTGTTTTCTTGGCGAACAGCGCTTAGCCACACCCACAGCAATTCGCGAAAACTCACAAACTTCGTGTTGTGACATCATGAAGGCCGAAACCCTCATCTGAGCAAATATGAGGTAGGTCCAGTTAACGTGTTTGGAGAAAAACGTAGAAGAAAATTCGTAAGAAAAAAAATTGCCACTAGGTGGCGCTATCAGTTAGATGAAATATAAGTCAGTAGATGTCTTTAGGGCTGGACTCTCATCAAATGTGTGAAATTTTGAGAAGATAGGATCATCTCGGTCAAGTTAATGCAGCTTTTATTTTCACGAAAAATCTTCAGACTTTGCGTCACCGTAGCGGCCACGCCCTTTGGCGAAAAGTTACAATATTCGGTGTGGGGCATGATCAACATCTTAAGGCTTTTCTGACCAATTTTCAACTGGATCCCTTCAACGAGCTCAGCACAGTAGCTAAAAACGTAAAGTATGACATTTATTGTAACCACTAGGTGGCGCTATATGTATAACTGAATTTTGTCATATAGATGTTTTCAGGCCGTGACTATTACGTTGCCTGAGAAGTTTGAGATTTTTTGGAGCTTGTACATGGGAGTTATTCAGCATTTGCTCTTTCTGGACAAATGAAATTTTAAAGGCAATATTTGATGCCCCGCCCCCGTCATATAGTATTTCGAAAAGGCAAGACTTTTTGCCCAGCTGTTCTCTTAGGTCTTGAGATGATAAATACCAAGTTTGAAGTCAATGGGATGAAAAATGTTTGCATAGGGGGAAAAAGCATGACCACAGTGAATGTGCCAAAATAGGCCAAAATTGGACATTAAAAAATTCATAGCTCACTTCCTGTACATTTTAGCTACATGGTCCCAATAGACTTTTTTGTGCGTCTCGGGGTGCTACACGTGCCTGCCAATTTACGTTGCTCTAGCTCAAACGTGCCGGGCTTGGTTTTTATTTTTCTATGCTAGGGGGCGCTATAGAGTCGCGTTGTTATAACGACTTCATAATATCAAATTTTTCGCCGGACCTGAGGAGTGTGCAAAGTTCGGTGAGTTTTCGTGAATATTTAGGTACCCAAAATCGCGATTGTTTGCGGAGAATAAAGAAGAAGAAGAAGAAGAAGAAGAAGAAGAACTAGAGCTGCGAGCAGCTATAAAGGGCCCTCGCAGCCCGGGCCACGTTGGGGTCCTTGCACGTTGGGGAACTTGCACGTTGGGGTACTGGCACATTGGGGTACTGGCATATTGGAAGCAAAATTTCTTTGAAAATGGCATAATAAACGTTTACATGTAGAATATTTTTTTGCCAGTGTGTGTATCAAGCTCAACGGGTTTTGGTGATTGTTAAGACCTGCAAAAATCAGCGTCCTTTTTTATTTTTAGGCAATGAGTTGCCCTGATTGGTATTTTTTTGTAAAAGTGTATATACACATCATCGCTCGTTGTACTCATTGCACAATGTTACTTTTATTGTCCAAAGGGGCAATCAAAAATGAATAAAACAAAATGGAAACGTACATACGTTTGGATCGGTGTGAAGCCAGTGAACAATTTGAGTGGTGGAAACTAAAAGAATATTCATAAATGACTTAGTTATCACACTTAGAATGAGTGTACATTTTTTGTACAAAATACGGTATGTGGGGTATTTTTTATTTTTTTTTATATTATGCCTCAAGGGCTAGGTGGCGCTGTATTTATAACTGAATGTTGTCATAGAGATACCTTCAGGCCTTGATTATAAGCATACATGTCAAGTGTGGGATTTTTTTTGGAGCATGTACCGTGGAGTTATTAAGCATATCCTTCATTCACGATATTGCTTTTAATGTCCATAGAGGCTATCAAAAATAAATAAAAATATATATATGTTTGGATAAGTCTGATGCCAGTGAACATTTTGAGTGGTGGAAACTAAAAGAATATTCATAAATGACTTCGTTATCACACTTAGAATGAGTTTACATTTTTTGTACAAAATACCGTATGGGGGGTATTTTTTTTTCATGCCTCAAGGGCTAGGTGGCGCTGCATATATAACTGAATGTTGTCATAGAGATAACTTCAGGCCTTGACGATAAACATACATGTCAAGTTTGGGATTTTTTGGAGCATGTACCGGGGAGTTATCAAGCATATCCTTTTTCATTGTGAAACACAAATTTTGATGCCCCGCCCTCATCATATAGTATTTCGAAAAGTCAAAATTTTTCCCCCTGTCGTTGGCTCAGGTCTTGACATGGTCCAGGCCAAGTCTTAACTCAGTCGAATGAGACGTGTAGGAGAAGTGGGCAAAAGTCTGCCCCCTGTGAATGTGCAAAAATCGTCAAAAATGGGACATTCAAAAATTCGTAGCTCACTTCCTGTTCATTTTAGCATATGGGTCCAAGAGACTTTTTTGTAGGTCTTGGGCTCCCTCATACACCTAAAAATATTCGTCGTTCTTGCTTAAACGTACAACCGGGGCTGCTTCGTTAAAAACTTCTAGGGGGCGCTATTGAGTAATTTTTGTAAAAATAGCACAATCAACAATAAAATATTGCTCATTTTACCAGGCCAGATGTGTGTGCCAAGTTTCATGAGTTTCTGTGCATGTTTAGACCCTCAAAACTGGCGTTGTTTTCTTGGCGAACAGCGCTTAGCCACACCCACAGCAATTCGCGAAAACTCACAAACTTCGTGTTGTGACATCATGAAGGCCGAAACCCTCATCTGAGCAAATATGAGGTAGGTCCAGTTAACGTGTTTGGAGAAAAACGTAGAAGAAAATTCGTAAGAAAAAAAATTGCCACTAGGTGGCGCTATCAGTTAGATGAAATATAAGTCAGTAGATGTCTTTAGGGCTGGACTCTCATCAAATGTGTGAAATTTTGAGAAGATAGGATCATCTCGGTCAAGTTAATGCAGCTTTTATTTTCACGAAAAATCTTCAGACTTTGCGTCACCGTAGCGGCCACGCCCTTTGGCGAAAAGTTACAATATTCGGTGTGGGGCATGATCAACATCTTAAGGCTTTTCTGACCAATTTTCAAATGGATCCCTTCAAAAAGCTCAGCACAGTAGCTAAAAACGTAAAGTATGACATTTATTGTAACCACTAGGTGGCGCTATATGTATAACTGAATTTTATCATATAGATGTTTTCAGGCCGTGACTATTACGTTGCCTGAGAAGTTTGAGATTTTTTGGAGCTTGAACATGGGAGTTATTAAGCATTTGCTCTTTCTGGACAAATGAAATTTTAAAGGCAATATTTGTTGCCCCGCCCCCGTCATATAGTATTTCAAAAAGGCAAGATGTTTTGCCCAGTTGTTCTCTCAGGTCTTGAGATGATAAATGCCAAGTTTGAAGTCAATTGGATGAAAAATGTTTGCAAAGGGGGAAAAAGCATGACCACAGTGAATGTGCCAAAATAGGCCAAAATTGGACATTAAAAAATTCATAGCTCACTTCCTGTACATTTTAGCTACATGGTCCCAATAGACTTTTTTGTGCGTCTCGGGGTGCTACATGTGCCTGCCAATTTTTGTTGCTCTAGCTCAAACGTGCCGGGCTTGGTTTTTATTTTTCTACGCTAGGGGGCGCTATCGAGTCGCATTGTTATGACGACTTAATAATATCAAATTTTTCGCCGGGCCTGAGGAGTGTGCAAAGTTCGGTGAGTTTTCGTGAATGTTTAGGTACCCAAAATCGCGATCGTTTGCGGAGAATAAAGAATAATAATAATAATAATAATAATAATAATAATAATAATAATAACTAGAGCTGCGAGCAGCTATAAAGGGCCCTCGCAGCCCGGGCCACGTTGGAGTCCTTGCACGTTGGGGTACTTGCACGTTAGGGTACTGGCACGTTGGGGTACTGGCACGTTGGGGTACTGGCATATTGGAAGCAAAATTTCTTTGAAAATGGCATAATAAACGTTTACATGTAGAATATTTTTTTTGCCAGTGTGTGTCAAGCTCAACGGGTTTTGGTGATTGTTAAGACCTGCAAAAATCAGCGTCCTTTTTTATTTTTAGGCAATGAGTTGCCCTGATTGGTATTTTTTGTAAAAGTGTATATATACATCATCGCTCGTTGTACTCATTGCACAATGTTACTTTTATTGTCCAAAGGGGCAATCAAAAATGAATAAAACAAAATGGAAACGTACATACGTTTGGATCGGTGTGAAGCCAGTGAACAATTTGAGTGGTGGAAACTAAAAGAATATTCAGAAATGACTTAGTCGTCACACTTAGAATGAGTTTAAATTTTTTTGTACAAAATACCGTATGTGGTTTTTTTTTTTTATATAAGCCTCAAGGGCTAGGTGGCGCTGTATTTATAACTGAATGTTGTCATCGAGATACCTTCAGGCCTTGATTATAAGCATACATGTCAAGTGTGGGATTTTTTTTGGAGCATGTACCGTGGAGTTATTAAGCATATCCTTCATTCACGATATTGCTTTTAATGTCCACAGAGGCCATCAAAAATACATAAAAATATATATATGTTTGGATAAGTCTGATGCCAGTGAACATTTTGAGTGGTGGAAACTAAAAGAATATTCATAAATGACTTAGTTATCACACTTAGAATGAGTTTACATTTTTTGTACAAAATACCGTATGTGGGGTATTTTTTTTTCATGCCTCAAGGGCTAGGTGGCGCTGCATATATAACTGAATGTTGTCATAGAGATAGCTTCAGGCCTTGACGATAAACATACATGTCAAGTTTGGGATTTTTTGGAGCATGTACCGGGGAGTTATTAAGCATATCCTTTTTCAGTGCGAAACACAAATTTTGATGCCCCGCCTTCATCATATAGTATTTCGAAAGGTCAAGATTTTTCCCCCTGTCGTTGGCTCAGGTCTTGACATGGTCCAGGTCAAGTCTTAACTCAGTCAGATGAAACATGTAGGAGAAGTGGGCAAAAGTCTGCCCCCTGTGAATGTGAAAAAATTGTCAAAAATGGGACATTCAAAAATTCGTAGCTCACTTCCTGTTCATTTTAGCATATGGGTCCATTAGACTTTTTTGTAGGTCTTGGGCTCCCTCATACACCTAAAAATATTCGTCGTTCTTGCTTAAACGTACAACCGGGGCTGCTTCGTTAAAAACTTCTAGGGGGCGCTATTGAGCCATTTTTGTAAAAATAGCACAATCAACAATAAAATATTGTTCATTTTACCAGGCCAGATGTGTGTGCCAAGTTTCATGAGTTTCTGCGCATGTTTAGACCCTCAAAACTGGCATTGTTTTCTTGGCGAACAGTGCTTAGCCACGCCCACAGCGATTCGCGAAAACTCACAAACTTCGTGTTGTGACATCATGAAGGCCGAAACCCTCATCTGAGCAAATATGAGGTTGGTCCAGTTAACGTGTTTGGAGAAAAAATGTACAAGAAAATTCGTAAGAAAAAAAATTGCCACTAGGTGGCGCTATCAGTTAGATGAAATATAAGTCAGTAGATGTCTTTAGGGCTGGACTCTCATAAAATGTGTGAAATTTTGAGAAGATAGGATCATCTCGGTCAAGTTAATGCAGCTTTTATTTTCACGAAAAATCTTCAGACTTTGCGTCACCGTAGCGGCCACGCCCTTTCGCGAAAAGTTACAATATTCGGTATGGGGCATGATCAACATCTTAAGGCTTTTCTGACAAATTTTCAAATGGATCCCTTCAACAAGCTCAGCACAGTAGCTAAAAACGTAAAGTATGACATTTATTGTAACCACTAGGTGGCGCTATATGTATAACTGAATTTTATCATATAGATGTTTTCAGGCCGTGACTATTACGTTGCCTGAGAAGTTTGAGATTTTTTGGAGCTTGAACATGGGAGTTATTAAGCATTTGCTCTTTCTGGACAAATGAAATTTTAAAGGCAATATTTGATGCCCCGCCCCCGTCATATAGTATTTCAAAAAGGCAAGATGTTTTGCCCAGTTGTTCTCTCAGGTCTTGAGATGATAAATGCCAAGTTTGAAGTCAATTGGATGAAAAATGTTTGCAAAGGGGGAAAAAGCATGACCACAGAGAATGTGCCAAAATAGGCCAAAATTGGACATTAAAAAATTCATAGCTCACTTCCTGTACATTTTAACTACATGGTCCCAATAGACTTTTTTGTGCGTCTCGGGGTGCTACACGTGCCTGCCAATTTTTGTTGCTCTAGCTCAAACGTGCCGGGCTTGGTTTTTATTTTTCTACGCTAGGGGGCGCTATCGAGTCGCATTGTTAGGACGACTTAATAATATCAAATTTTTCGCCGGGCCTGAGGAGTGTGCAAAGTTCGGTGAGTTTTCGTGAATGTTTAGGTCCCCAAAATCGCGATCGTTTGCGGAGAATAAAGAATAATAATAATAATAATAATAATAATAATAATAATAATAATAATAATTTTTACAAAAACAATAGGGACCTCGCAGCGGTCGCTGCTCGGGCCCTAACTAGAGCTGCGAGCAGCTATAAAGGGCCCTCGCAGCCCGGGCCACGTTGGGGTCCTTGCACGTTGGGGTACTTGCACGTTGGGGTACTGGCACGTTGGGGTACTGGCATATTGGAAGCAAAATTTCTTTGAAAATGGCATAATAAACGTTTACATGTCGAATATTTTTTTGCCAGTGTGTGTGTCAAGCTCAACGGGTTTTGGTGATTGTTAAGACCTGCAAAAATCAGCGTCCTTTTTTATTTTTAGGCAATGAGTTGCCCTGATTGGTATTTTTTTGTAAAAGTGTATATACACATCATCGCTCGTTGTACTCATTGCACAATGTTACTTTTATTGTCCAAAGGGGCAATCAAAAATGAATAAAACAAAATGGAAACGTACATACGTTTGGATCGGTGTGAAGCCAGTGAACAATTTGAGTGGTGGAAACTAAAAGAATATTCATAAATGACTTAGTTATCACACTTAGAATGAGTGTACATTTTTTGTACAAAATACCGTATGTGGGGTATTTTTTATTTTTTTTATAGAAGCCTCAAGGGCTAGGTGGCGCTGTATTTATAACTGAATGTTGTCATAGAGATACCTTCAGGCCTTGATTATAAGCATACATGTCAAGTGTGGGATTTTTTTTTGGAGCATGTACCGTGGAGTTATTAAGCATATCCTTCATTCACGATATTGCTTTTAATGTCCATAGAGGCTATCAAAAAAAAATAAAAAAAAATATATGTTTGGATAAGTCTGATGCCAGTGAACATTTTGAGTGGTGGAAACTAAAAAAATATTCATAAATGACTTAGTTATCACACTTAGAATGAGTGTACATTTTTTGTACAAAATACCATATGTGGGGTATTTTTTTTTCATGCCTCAAGGGCTAGGTGGCGCTGCATATATAACTGAATGTTGTCATAGAGATAACTTCAGGCCTTGACGATAAACATACATGTCAAGTTTGGGATTTTTTGGAGCATGTACCGGGGAGTTATCAAGCATATCCTTTTTCATTGTGAAACACAAATTTTGATGCCCCGCCCTCATCATATAGTATTTCGAAAAGTCAAAATTTTTCCCCCTGTCGTTGGCTCAGGTCTTGACATGGTCCAGGCCAAGTCTTAACTCAGTCGGATGAAACGTGTAGGAGAAGTGGGCAAAAGTCTGCCCCCTGTGAATGTGCAAAAATCGTCAAAAATGGGACATTCAAAAATTCGTAGCTCACTTCCTGTTCATTTTAGCATATGGGTCCAAGAGACTTTTTTGTAGGTCTTGGGCTCCCTCATACACCTAAAAATATTCGGCGTTCTTGCTTAAACGTACAACCGGGGCTGCTTCGTTAAAAATTTCGAGGGGGCGCTATTGAGTCATTTTTGTAAAAATAGCACAATCAACAATAAAATATTGCTCATTTTACCAGGCCAGATGTGTGTGCCAAGTTTCAGGAGTTTCTGTGCATGTTTAGACCCTCAAAACTGGCGTTGTTTTCTTGGCGAACAGCGCTTAGCCACGCCTACAGCAATTCGCGAAAACTCACAAACTTCGTGTTGTGACATCATGAAGGCCGAAACCCTCCTCTGAGCAAATATGAGGTATGTCCAGTTAACGTGTTTGGAGAAAAACGTAGAAGAAAATTCGTAAGAAAAAAAATTGCCACTAGGTGGCGCTATCAGTTAGATGAAATGTAAGTTAGTAGATGTCTTTAGAGCTGGACTCTCATCAAATGTGTGAAATTTTGAGAAGATAGGATCATCTCGGTCAAGTTAATGCAGCTTTTATTTTCACGAAAAATCTTCAGATTTTGCGTCACCGTAGCGGCCACGCCCTTTGACGAAAAGTTACAATATTCGGTGTGGGGCATGATCAACATCTTAAGGCTTTTCTGACCAATTTTCAAATGGATCCCTTCAACAAGCTCAGCACAGTAGCTAAAAACGTAAAGTATGACATTTATTGTAACCACTAGGTGGCGCTATATGTATAACTGAATTTTGTCATATAGATGTTTTCAGGCTGTGACTATTACGTTGCCTGAGAAGTTTGAGATTTTTTGGAGCTTGAACATGGGAGTTATTAAGCATTTGCTCTTTCTGGACAAATGAAATTTTAAAGGCAATATTTGATGCTCCGCCCCCGTCGTATAGTATTTCGAAAAGGCAAGATGTTTTGCCCAGCTGTTCTCTTAGGTCTTGAGATGATAAATGCCAAGTTTGAAGTCAATTGGATGAAAAATGTTTGCAAAGGGGGAAAAAGCATGACCACAGTGAATGTGCCAAAATAGGCCAAAATTGGACATTAAAAAATTCATAGCTCACTTCCTGTACATTTTAGCTACATGGTCCCAATAGACTTTTTTGTGCGTCTCGGGGTGCTACACGTGCCTGCCAATTTTCGTTGCTCTAGATCAAACGTGTCGGCCTTGGTTTTTATTTTTCTACGCTAGGGGGCGCTATAGAGTCGCGTTGTTATAACGACTTCATAATATCAAATTTTTCGCCGGACCTGAGGAGTGTGCAAAGTTTGGTGAGTTTTCGTGAATATTTAGGTACCCAAAATCGCGATTGTTTGCGGAGAATAAAGAAGAAGAAGAAGAAGAAGAATAACTAGAGCTGCGAGCAGCTATAAAGGGCCCTCGCAGCCCGGGCCACGTTGGGGTCCTTGCACGTTGGGGTACTGGCATATTGGATGCAAAATTTCTTTGAAAATGGCATAATAAACGTTTACATGTAGAATATTGTTTTTTGCCAGTGTGTGTCAAGCTCAACGGGTTTTGGTGGTTGTTAAGACCTGCAAAAATCAGCGTCCTTTTTTATTTTTAGGCAATGAGTTGCCCTGATTGGTATTTTTTGTAAAAGTGTATATACACATCATCGCTCGTTGTACTCATTGCACAATGTTACTTTTATTGTCCAAAGGGGCAATCAAAAATGAATAAAACAAAATGGAAACGTACATACGTTTGGATCGGTGTGAAGCCAGTGAACAATTTGAGTGGTGGAAACTAAAAGAATATTCATAAATGACTTAGTTATCACACTTAGAATGAGTGTACATTTTTTGTACAAAACACCGTATGTGAGTTTTTATATATATATATATATATATATATATATATATATATGCCTCAAGGGCTAGGTGGCGCTGTATTTATAACTGAATGTTGTCATAGAGATACCTTCAGGCCTTGATTATAAGCATACATGTCAAGTGTGGGATTTTTTTTGGAGCATGTACCGTGGAGTTATTAAGCATATCCTTCATTCACGATATTGCTTTTAATGTCCATAAAGGCTATCAAAAATAAATAAAAATATATATATGTTTGGATAAGTCTGATGCCAGTGAACATTTTGAGTGGTGGAAACTAAAACAATATTCATAAATGACTTAGTTATCACACTTAGAATGAGTTTACATTTTTTGTACAAAATACCGTATGTGGGGTATTTTTTTTTTATGCCTCAAGGGCTAGGTGGCGCTGCATATATAACTGAATGTTGTCATAGAGATAACTTCAGGCCTTGACGATAAACATACATGTCAAGTTTGGGATTTTTTGGAGCATGTACCGGGGAGTTATCAAGCATATCCTTTTTCATTGCGAAACACAAATTTTGATGCCCCGCCCTCATCATATAGTATTTTGAAAAGTCAAAAATTTTCCCCCTGTCGTTGGCTCAGGTCTTGACATGGTCCAGGCCAAGTCTTAACTCAGTCGGATGAAACGTGTAGGAGAAGTGGGCAAAAGTCTGCCCCCTGTGAATGTGCAAAAATCGTCAAAAATGGGACATTCAAAAATTCGTAGCTCACTTCCTGTTCATTTTAGCATATGGGTACAAGAGACTTTTTTGTAGGTCTTGGGCTCCCTCATACACCTAAAAATATTCGTCGTTCTTGCTTAAACGTACAACTGGGGCTGTTTCGTTAAAGATTTCTAGGGGGCGCTATTGAGTCATTTTTGTAAAAATAGCACAATCGCCGATAAAAAATTGCTCATTTTGCCAGGCCAGCTGTGTGTGCCAAGTTTCGTGTGTTTCTGTGCCAGTTTAGGCCCTCAAAATTGGCGTTGTTTTCTTGGCGAACAGCGCTTGGCCACGCCCACAGCGACTCGCGAAAACTCACAAACTTCGTGTTGTGACAGCATGAAGGCCGACACCCTCATCTGAGCAAAAATGAGGTAGGTCCAGTTAACATGGTTGGAGAAAAACATTGAAGAAAAAAAATTGCCAGTAGGTGGCGCTATCAGTAAGATGAAATATAAGTTTGTAGATGTCTTTAGGGCTGGACTCTCATCAATTGTGTACAATTTTGAGAAGATAGCATCATCTCGGTCAAGTTAATGCAGCTTTTGTTGTCACGAGAAATCTTCAGACTTTGCGGCACCGTAGCGGCCACGCCCTTTGGCGAAAAGTTACAATATTCGGTGTGGGGCATGATCAACATCTTAAGGCTTTTCTGACCAATTTTCAACTGGATCCCTTCAACGAGCTCAGCACAGTAGCTAAAAACGTAAAGTATGACAATTATTGTTACCACTAGGTGGCGCTACATGGATAACTGAATTTTATCATATAGATGTTTTCAGGCCGTGACTATTAAGTTGCCTGATAAGTTTGAGATTTTTTGGAGCTTGAACATGGGAGTTATTAAGCATTTGCTCTTTCTGGACAAATGAAATTTTAAAGGCAATATTTGATGCCCCGCCCCCGTCATATAGTATTTCGAAAAGGCAAGATTTTTTCCCCAGTTGTTCTCTCAGGTCTTGAGATGATAAATGCCAAGTTTGAAGTCAATTGGATGAAAAATGTTTGCAAAGGGGGAAAAAGCATGACCACAGTGAATGTGCCAAAATAGGCCAAAATTGGACATTAAAAAATTCATAGCTCACTTCCTGTACATTTTAGCTACATGGTCCCAATAGACTTTTTTGTGCGTCTCGGGGTGCTACACGTGCCTGCCAATTTTTGTTGCTCTAGCTCAAACATGCCGGGCTTGGTTTTTATTTTTCTATGCTAGGGGGCGCTATAGAGTCGCGTTGTTATGACGACTTCATAATATCAAATTTTTCGCCGGGCCTGAGGAGTGTGCAAAGTTTGGTGAGTTTTCGTAAATGTTTAGGTACCCAAAATCGTGATCGTTTACGGAGAAAAAGAAGAAGAAGAATAATAATAATAACTAGAGCTGCGAGCAGCTATAAAGGGCCCTCGCAGCCCGGGCCACGTTGGGGTACTTGCACGTTGGGGTACTTGCACGTTGGGGTACTGGCACGTTGGGGTACTGGCAAGTTTAGGTACGGCACATTGGAAGCAGAATTTCTTTGAAAATGGCATGATAAACCTTGACATGTGGATTTTTTTTTTTTTGTAAAAATACCGTTAAGTTGGTGTATTTTTTTTTATGCCTCTAGGGCTAGGTGGCGCTGTATATATAATGGAATGTTGTCATAGGGATACCTTCAAGCCTTGACTCTAAACATACATGTCAAGTGTGGGATTTTTTTGGAGCATGTACCGTGGAGTTATTAAGCATATCCTTCATTCACGATATTGCTTTTAATGTCCATTAGAGGCTATCAAAAATAAATAAAAAAGTACATGTTTGGATAAGTCTAATGCCAGTGAACATTTTGAGTGGTGGAAAGTAAAAGAATATTCATAAATGACTTAGTTATCACACTTAGAATGAGTTTACATTTTTTGTACAAAATACCGTATGTGGGGTATTTTTTTGTTTTGCCTCAAGGGCGAGGTGGCGCTGCATATATAACTGAATGTTGTCATAGAGATACCTTCAGGCCTTGACGATAAACATACATGTCAAGTTTGGGATTTTTTGGAGCATGTATCGGGGAGTTATTAAGCATATCCTTTTTCAGTGCGAAACACAAATTTTGATGCCCCGCGCTCATCATATAGTATTTCCAAAAGTCAAGATTTTTCCGTCTGTTGTTGGCTCAGGTCTTGACATGGTCCAGGTCAAGTCATAAGTCAGTCGGATAAAACATGTAGGAGAAGTGGGCAAAAGTATGCCCCCTGAAAATGTGCAAAAATCGTCAAAAATGGGACATTCAAAAATTCGTACCTCACTTCCTGTTCATTTTAGCATATGGGTCCAAGAGACTTTTTTGTAGGTCTTTGGCTCCCTCATACACGTAAAAATTTTCGTAGATCTTGCTTAAACGTAGAATCGGGGCTGCTTCGTTAAAAATTTCTAGGGGGCGCTATTGAGTCATTTTTGTAAAAATAGTACAATCAACAATAAAATATTGTTCATTTTACCAGGCCAGATGTGTGTGCCAAGTTTCATGAGTTTCTGCGCATGTTTAGACCCTCAAAACTGGCGTTGTTTTCTTGGCGAACAGTGCTTAGCCACGCCCACAGCGATTCGCGAAAACTCACAAACTTCGTGTTGTGACATCATGAAGGCCGAAACCCTCATCTGAGCAAATATGAGGTTGGTCCAGTTAACGTGTTTGGAGAAAAATGTACAAGAAAATTCGTAAGAAAAAAAATTGCCACTAGGTGGCGCTATCAGTAAGATGAAATATAAGTTCGTAGATGTCTTAAGGGCTGGACTCTCATCAAATGTGTGAAATTTTGAGAAGATAGGATCATCTCGGTCAAGTTCATGCAGCTTTTATTGTCACGAAAAATTTTCGGACTTTGCGTCACCGTAGCGGCCACGCCCTTTGGCGAAAAGTTACAATATTCGGTGTGGGGCATGATCAACATCTTAAGGCTTTTCTGACCAATTTTCAACTGGATCCCTTCAACGAGCTCGGCACAGTAGCTAAAAACGTAAAGTATGACATTTATTGTTACCACTAGGTGGCGCTATATGTATAACTGAATTTTATCATATAGATGCTTTCAGGCCGTGACTATTACGTTGCCTGAGAAGTTTGAGATTTTTTGGAGCTTGAACATGGGAGTTATCACACTTAGAATGAGTTGACATTTTTTGTACAAAATACCGTATGTGGGGTATTTTTTTTTCACGCCTGAAGGGCTAGGTGGCGCTGCATATATAACTGAATTTTGTCATAGAGATACCTTCAGGCTTTGACTATAAACATACATGTCAAGTTTGGGATTTTTTGGAGCATGTACCGGGGAGTTATTAAGCATATCCTTTTTCAGTGCGAAACACAAAATTTGATGCCCCGCCCTCATCATATAGTATTTCCAAAAGTCAAGATTTTTCTGCCTGTAGTTGGCTCAGGTCTTGACATGGTCCAGGTCAAGTCTAAAGTCAGTCGGATGAAATGTGTAGGAGAAGTGGGCAAAAGTATGCCCCCTGAAAATGTGCAAAAATCGTCAAAAATGGGACATTCAAAAATTCATAGCTCACTTCCTGTTCATTTTAGCACATGGGTCCAAGAGACTTTTTTGTAGGTCTTGGACTCCCTCATACACCTAAAAATTTTCGTAGATCTTGCTTAAACGTACAATCGGGGCTGCTTCGTTAAAGATTTCTAGGGGGCGCTATTGAGTCATTTTTGTAAAAATAGGACAATACATGATAAAATATTGCTCATTTTGCCAGGCCAGATGTGTGTGCCAAGTTTCATGAGTTTCTGCGCATGTTTAGACCATCAAAACTAGCGTTGTTTTCTTGGCGAACAGTGCTTAGCCACGCCCACAGCGATTCGCGAAAACTCACAAACTTCGTGTTGTGACATCATGAAGGCCGAAACCCCCATCTGAGCAAATATGAGGTTGGTCCAGTTAACGTGTTTGGAGAAAAATGTACAAGAAAATTCGTAAGAAAAAAAATTGCCACTAGGTGGCGCTATCAGTTAGATGAAATATAAGTTCGTAGATGTATTTAGGGCTGGACTCTCATCAAATGTGTGAAATTTTGAGAAGATAGGATCATCTCGGTCAAGTTCATGCAGCTTTTATTGTCACGAAAAATCTTCAGACTTTGCGTCACCGTAGCGGCCACGCCCTTTGGCGAAAAGTTACAATATTCGGTGTGGGGCATCATCAACATCTTAAGGCTTTTCTGACCAATTTTCAACTGGATCCCTTCAACGAGCTCGGCACAGTAGCTAAAAACGTAAAGTATGACATTTATTGTTACCACTAGGTGGCGCTATATGTATAACTGAATTTTATCATATAGATGCTTTCAGGCCGTGACTATTACGTTGCCTGAGAAGTTTGAGATTTTTTGGAGCTTGAACATGGGAGTTATCACACTTAGAATGAGTTGACATTTTTTGTACAAAATACCGTATGTGGGGTATTTTTTTTTCACGCCTGAAGGGCTAGGTGGCGCTGCATATATAACTGAATTTTGTCATAGAGATACCTTCAGGCTTTGACTATAAACATACATGTCAAGTTTGGGATTTTTTGGAGCATGTACCGGGGAGTTATTAAGCATATCCTTTTTCAGTGCGAAACACAAAATTTGATGCCCCGCCCTCATCATATAGTATTTCCAAAAGTCAAGATTTTTCTGCCTGTAGTTGGCTCAGGTCTTGACATGGTCCAGGTCAAGTCTAAAGTCAGTCGGATGAAATGTGTAGGAGAAGTGGGCAAAAGTATGCCCCCTGAAAATGTGCAAAAATCGTCAAAAATGGGACATTCAAAAATTCATAGCTCACTTCCTGTTCATTTTAGCACATGGGTCCAAGAGACTTTTTTGTAGGTCTTGGACTCCCTCATACACCTAAAAATTTTCGTAGATCTTGCTTAAACGTACAATCGGGGCTGCTTCGTTAAAGATTTCTAGGGGGCGCTATTGAGTCATTTTTGTAAAAATAGGACAATACATGATAAAATATTGCTCATTTTGCCAGGCCAGATGTGTGTGCCAAGTTTCATGAGTTTCTGCGCATGTTTAGACTATCAAAACTAGCGTTGTTTTCTTGGCGAACAGTGCTTAGCCACGCCCACAGCGATTCGCGAAAACTCACAAACTTCGTGTTGTGACATCATGAAGGCCGAAACCCCCATCTGAGCAAATATGAGGTTGGTCCAGTTAACGTGTTTGGAGAAAAATGTACAAGAAAATTCGTAAGAAAAAAAATTGCCACTAGGTGGCGCTATCAGTTAGATGAAATATAAGTTCGTAGATGTATTTAGGGCTGGACTCTCATCAAATGTGTGAAATTTTGAGAAGATAGGATCATCTCGGTCAAGTTCATGCAGCTTTTATTGTCACGAAAAATCTTCAGACTTTGCGTCACCGTAGCGGCCACGCCCTTTGGCGAAAAGTTACAATATTCGGTGTGGGGCATCATCAACATCTTAAGGCTTTTCTGACCAATTTTCAACTGGATCCCTTCAACGAGCTCAGCACAGTAGCTAAAAACGTAAAGTATGACATTTATTGTAACCACTAGGTGGCGCTATATGTATAACTGAATTTTTTCATATAGGTGTTTTCAGGCCGTGACTATTACGTTGCCTGAGAAGTTTGAGATTTTTTGGAGCTTGTACATGGGAGTTATTCAGCATTTGCTCTTTCTGGACAAATGAAATTTTAAAGGCAATATTTGATGCCCCGCCCCCGTCATATAGTATTTCGAAAACGCAAGATTTTTTGCCTAGTTTTTCTCTTAAGTCTTGAGATGATAAATGCCAAGTTTAAAGTCAATGGGATGAAAAATGTTTGCATAGGGGGAAAAAGCATGACCACAGTGAATGTGCCAAAATAGGCCAAAATTGGACATTAAAAAATTCATAGCTCACTTCCTGTACATTTTAGGAAATGGCTTCCACTGACTTTTTTGTGCGTCTCGTAGTGCTACACGTGCCTGCCAATTTTCGTAGCTCTAGCTCAAACGGGCCGGGATTGGTTTTTATTTTTCTACGCTAGGTGGCGCTATAGAGTCGCGTTGTTATGACAACTACATAATATCAAATTTTTCGCCGGGCCCGAAGAGACTGCAAAGTTTGGTGAGTTTTCGTAAATGTTTAGGCCCTCAAAAATGCGATCGTTTACGGAGAAGAAGAAGAAGAAGAATAATAATAATTCTTACAAAAACAAGAGGGACCTCGCAGCGGTCGCTGCTCGGGCCCTAATAATAATAATCCGATCGAAAAACAATAGGGACCTCGCAGCGGTAGCTGCTCGGGCCCTAATAATAATAACTAGAGCTGCGAGCAGCTATAAAGGGCCCTCGCAGCCCGGGCCACGTTAGGGTCCTTGCACGTTGGGGTACTTGCACGTTAGGGTACTGGCACGTTGGGGTACTGGCATATTGGAAGCAAAATTTCTTTGAAAATGGCATAATAAACGTTTACATGTAGAATTTTTTTTTGCCAGTGTGTGTCAAGCTCAACGGGTTTTGGTGATTGTTAAGACCTGCAAAAATCAGCGTCCTTATTTATTTTTAGGCAATGAGTTGCCCTGATTGGTATTTTTTGTAAAAGAGTATATAGACATCATCGCTCGTTGTACTCATTGCACAATGTTACTTTTATTGTCCAAAGGGGCAATCAAAAATGAATAAAACAAAATGGAAACGTACATACGTTTGGATCGGTGTGAAGCCAGTGAACAATTTGAGTGGTGGAAACTAAAATAATATTCATAAATGACTTAGTTATCACACTTAGAATGAGTGTACATTTTTTGTACAAAATACCGTATGTGGGGTATTTATTTTATTTTTTTTATATAAGCCTCAAGGGCTAGGTGCCGCTGTATTTATAACTGAATGTTGTCATAGAGATACCTTCAGGCCTTGATTATAAGCATACATGTCAAGTGTGGGATTTTTTTTGGAGCATGTACCGTGGAGTTATTAAGCATATCCTTCATTCACGATATTGCTTTTAATGTCCATAGAGGCTATCAAAAATAAATAAAAATATATATATGTTTGGATAAGTCTGATGCCAGTGAACATTTTGAGTGGTGGAAACTAAAAGAATATTCATAAATGACTTAGTTATCACACTTAGAATGAGTTTACATTTTTTGTACAAAATACCGTATGTGGGGTATTTTTTTTTTATGCCTCAAGGGCTAGGTGACGCTGCATATATAACTGAATGTTGTCATAGAGATAGCTTCAGGCCTTGACGATAAACATACATGTCAAGTTTGGGATTTTTTGGAGCATGTACCGGGGAGTTATTAAGCATATCTTTTTTCAGTGCGAAACACAAATTTTGATGCCCCGCCCTCATCATATAGTATTTCGAAAAGTCAAGATTTTTCCCCCTGTCGTTGGCTCAGGTCTTGTCATGGTCCAGGTCAAGTCTTAACTCAGTCAGATGAAACGTGTAGGAGAAGTGGGCAAAAGTCTGCCCCCTGTGAATGTGCAAAAATCGTCAAAAATGGGACATTCAAAAATTCGTAGCTCACTTCCTGTTCATTTTAGCATATGGGTCCAAGAGACTTTTTTGTAGGTCTTGGGCTCCCTCATACACCTAAAAATTTTCGTAGATCTTGCTTGAACGTACAACCGGGGCTGCTTCATTAAAAATTCCTAGGGGGCGCTATTGAGTCATTTTTGTAAAAAGAGCACAATCAACAATAAAATATTGTTCATTTTACCAGGCCAGATGTGTGTGCCAAGTTTCATGAGTTTCTGCGCATGTTTAGACCCTCAAAACTGGCGTTATTTTCTTGGCGAACAGTGCTTAGCCACGCCCACAGCGATTCGCGAAAACTCACAAATTTCGTGTTGTGACATCATGAAGGCCGAAACCCTCATCTGAGCAAATATGAGGTAGGTCCAGTTAACGTGTTTGGAGAAAAATGTAGAAGAAAATTCGTAAGAAAAAAAATTGCCACTAGGTGGCGCTATCAGTTAGATGAAATATAAGTCAGTAGATGTCTTTAGGGCTGGACTCTCATCAAATGTGTGAAATTTTGAGAAGATAGGATCATCTCGGTCAAGTTAATGCAGCTTTTATTTTCACGAAAAATCTTCAGACTTTGCGTCACCGTAGCGGCCACGCCCTTTGGCGAAAAGTTACAATATTCGGTGTGGAGCATGATCAACATCTTAAGGCTTTTCTGACCAATTTTCAAATGGATCCCTTCAACAAGCCCAGCACAGTAGCTAAAAACGTAAAGTATGACATTTATTGTAACCACTAGGTGGCGCTATATGTATAACTGAATTTTATCATATAGATGTTTTCAGGCCGTGACTATTACGTTGCCTGAGAAGTTTGAGATTTTTTGGAGCTTGAACATGGGAGTTATTAAGCATTTGCTCTTTCTGGACAAATGAAATTTTAAAGGCAATATTTGATGCCCCGCCCCCGTCATATAGTATTTCAAAAAGGCAAGATGTTTTGCCCAGTTGTTCTCTCCGGTCTTGAGATGATAAATGCCAAGTTTGAAGTCAATTGGATGAAAAATGTTTGCAAAGGGGGAAAAAGCATGACCACAGTGAATGTGCCAAAATAGGCCAAAATTGGACATTAAAGAATTCATAGCTCACTTCCTGTACATTTTAGCTACATGGTCCCAATAGACTTTTTTGTGCGTCTCGGGGTGCTACACGTGCCTGCCAATTTTTGTTGCTCTAGCTCAAACGTGCCGGGCTTGGTTTTTATTTTTCTATGCTAGGGGGCGCTATCGAGTCGCATTGTTATGACGACTTAATAATATCAAATTTTTCGCCGGGCCTGAGGAGTGTGCAAAGTTCGGTGAGTTTTCGTGAATGTTTAGGTACCCGAAATCGCGATCGTTTGCGGAGAATAAAGAATAATAATAACTAGAGCTGCGA
This sequence comes from Festucalex cinctus, assembly GCF_051991245.1. Lineage (NCBI taxonomy): Eukaryota > Metazoa > Chordata > Actinopteri > Syngnathiformes > Syngnathidae > Festucalex > Festucalex cinctus. Next base: position 26,622,145 of record NC_135417.1, read on the forward strand.
GCAGCTATAAAGGGCCCTCGCAGCCCGGGCCACGTTGGGGTACTTGCACGTTGGGGTACTTGCACGTTGGGGTACTGGCACGTTGGGGTACTGGCAAGTTTAGGTAAGGCACATTGGAAGCAGAATTTCTTTGAAAATGGCATGATAAACCTTGACATGTGGATTTTTTTTTTTTTTGTAAAAATACCGTTAAGTTGGTGTATTTTTTTTTATGCCTCTAGGGCTAGGTGGCGCTGTATATATAATGGAATGTTGTCATAGGGATACCTTCAAGCCTTGACTCTAAACATACATGTCAAGTGTGGGATTTTTTTGGAGCATGTACCGTGGAGTTATTAAGCATATCCTTCATTCACGATATTGCTTTTAATGTCCATTAGAGGCTATCAAAAATAAATAAAAAAGTACATGATTGGATAAGTCTAATGCCAGTGAACATTTTGAGTGGTGGAAAGTAAAAGAATATTCATAAATGACTTAGTTATCACACTTAGAATGAGTTTACATTTTTTGTACAAAATACCGTATGTGGGGTATTTTTTTGTTTTGCCTCAAGGGCGAGGTGGCGCTGCATATATAACTGAATGTTGTCATAGAGATACCTTCAGGCCTTGACGATAAACATACATGTCAAGTTTGGGATTTTTTGGAGCATGTATCGGGGTGTTATTAAGCATATCCTTTTTCAGTGCGAAACACAAATTTCGATGCCCCGCGCTCATCATATAGTATTTCCAAAAGTCAAGATTTTTCTGCCTGTAGTTGGCTCAGGTCTTGACATGGTCCAGGTCAAGTCTAAAGTCAGTCGGATGAAATGTGTAGGAGAAGTGGGCAAAAGTATGCCCCCTGAAAATGTGCAAAAATCGTCAAAAATGGGACATTCAAAAATTCATAGCTCACTTCCTGTTCATTTTAGCACATGGGTCCAAGAGACTTTTTTGTAGGTCATGGACTCCCTCATACACCTAAAAATTTTCGTAGATCTTGCTTAAACGTACAATCGGGGCTGTTTCGTTAAAAATTTCTAGGGGGCGCTATTGAGTCATTTTTGTAAAAATAGGACAATACATGATAAAATATTGCTCATTTTGCCAGGCCAGATGTGTGTGCCAAGTTTCATGAGTTTCTGCGCATGTTTAGACCATCAAAACTAGCGTTGTTTTCTTGGTGAACAGTGCTTAGCCACGCCCACAGCGATTCGCGAAAACTCACAAACTTCGTGTTGTGACATCATGAAGGCCGAAACCCCCATCTGAGCAAATATGAGGTTGGTCCAGTTAACGTGTTTGGAGAAAAATGTACAAGAAAATTCGTAAGAAAAAAAATTGCCACTAGGTGGCGCTATCAGTTAGATGAAATATAAGTTCGTAGATGTCTTTAGGGCTGGACTCTCATCAAATGTGTGAAATTTTGAGAAGATAGGATCATCTCGGTCAAGTTCATGCAGCTTTTATTGTCACGAAAAATCTTCAGACTTTGCGTCACCGTAGCGGCCACGCCCTTTGGCGAAAAGTTACAATATTCGGTGTGGGGCATCATCAACATCTTAAGGCTTTTCTGACCAATTTTCAACTGGATCCCTTCAACGAGCTCAGCACAGTAGCTAAAAACGTAAAGTATGACATTTATTGTAACCACTAGGTGGCGCTATATGTATAACTGAATTTTTTCATATAGGTGTTTTCAGGCCGTGACTATTACGTTGCCTGAGAAGTTTGAGATTTTTTGGAGCTTGTACATGGGAGTTATTCAGCATTTGCTCTTTCTGGACAAATGAAATTTTAAAGGCAATATTTGATGCCCCGCCCCCGTCATATAGTATTTCGAAAACGCAAGATTTTTTGCCTAGTTTTTCTCTTAAGTCTTGAGATGATAAATGCCAAGTTTAAAGTCAATGGGATGAAAAATGTTTGCATAGGGGGAAAAAGCATGACCACAGTGAATGTGCCAAAATAGGCCAAAATTGGACATTAAAAAATTCATAGCTCACTTCCTGTACATTTTAGGAAATGGCTTCCACTGACTTTTTTGTGCGTCTCGTAGTGCTACACGTGCCTGCCATTTTTCGTAGCTCTAGCTCAAACGGACCGGGATTGGTTTTTATTTTTCTACGCTAGGTGGCGCTATAGAGTCGCGTTGTTATGACAACTACATAATATCAAATTTTTCGCCGGGCCCGAAGAGACTGCAAAGTTTGGTGAGTTTTCGTAAATGTTTAGGCCCTCAAAAATGCGATCGTTTACGGAGAAGAAGAAGAAGAATAATAATAATAATTCTTACAAAAACAAGAGGGACCTCGCAGCGGTCGCTGCTCGGGCCCTAATAACTAGAGCTGCGAGCAGCTATAAAGGGCCCTCGCAGCCCGGGCCACGTTGGGGTCCTTGCACGTTGGGGTACTTGCACGTTGGGGTACTGGCACGTTGGGGTACTGGCATATTGGAAGCAAAATTTCTTTGAAAATGGCATAATAAACGTTTACATGTAGAATATTTTTTTGCCAGTGTGTGTGTCAAGCTCAACGGGTTTTGGTGATTGTTAAGACCTGCAAAAATCAGCGTCCTTTTTTATTTTTAGGCAATGAGTTGCCCTGATTGGTATTTTTTGTAAAAGTGTATATATACATCATCACTCGTTGTACTCATTGCACAATGTTACTTTTATTGTCCAAAGGGGCAATCAAAAATGAATAAAACAAAATGGAAACGTACATACGTTTGGATCGGTGTGAAGCCAGTGAACAATTTGAGTGGTGGAAACTAAAAGAATATTCATAAATGACTTAGTTATCACACTTAGAATGAGTGTACATTTTTTGTACAAAATACCGTATGTGGGGTATTTTTATTTTTTTTTATATAAGCCTCAAGGGCTAGGTGGCGCTGTATTTATAACTGAATGTTGTCATAGAGATACCTTCAGGCCTTGATTATAAGCATACATGTCAAGTGTGGGATTTTTTTTTGGAGCATGTACCGTGGAGTTATTAAGCATATCCTTCATTCACGATATTGCTTTTAATGTCCATAGAGGCTATCAAAAATAAATAAAAATATATATATGTTTGGATAAGTCTGATGCCAGTGAACATTTTGAGTGGTGGAAACTAAAAAAATATTCATAAATGACTTAGTTATCACATTTAGAATGAGTGTACATTTTTTGTACAAAATACCGTATGTGGGGTATTTTTTTTTCATGCCTCAAGGGCTAGGTGGCGCTGCATATATAATTGAATGTTGTCATAGAGATAACTTCAGGCCTTGACGATAAACATACATGTCAAGTTTGGGATTTTTTGGAGCATGTACCGGGGAGTTATCAAGCATATCCTTTTTCATTGTGAAACACAAATTTTGATGCCCCGCCCTCATCATATAGTATTTCGAAAAGTCAAAATTTTTCCCCCTGTCGTTGGCTCAGGTCTTGACATGGTCCAGGCCAAGTCTTAACTCAGTCGGATGAAACGTGTAGGAGAAGTGGGCAAAAGTCTGCCCCCTGTGAATGTGCAAAAATCGTCAAAAATGGGACATTCAAAAATTCGTAGCTCACTTCCTGTTCATTTTAGCATATGGGTACAAGAGACTTTTTTGTAGGTCTTGGGCTCCCTCATACACTTAAATATATTCGTCATTCTTGCTTAAACGTACAACCGGGGCTGCTTCGTTAAAAATTTCAAGGGGGCGCTATTGAGTCATTTTTGTAAAAATAGCACAATCAACAATAAAATATTGCTCATTTTACCAGGCCAGATGTGTGTGCCAAGTTTCAGGAGTTTCTGTGCATGTTTAGACCCTCAAAACTGGCGTTGTTTTCTTGGCGAACAGCGCTTAGCCACGCCTACAGCAATTCGCGAAAACTCACAAACTTCGTGTTGTGACATCATGAAGGCCGAAACCCTCCTCTGAGCAAATATGAGGTAGGTCCAGTTAACGTGTTTGGAGAAAAACGTAGAAGAAAATTCGTAAGAAAAAAAATTGCCACTAGGTGGCGCTATCAGTTAGATGAAATGTAAGTTAGTAGATGTCTTTAGAGCTGGACTCTCTTCAAATGTGTGAAATTTTGAGAAGATAGGATCATCTCGGTCAAGTTAATGCAGCTTTTATTTTCACGAAAAATCTTCAGATTTTGCGTCACCGTAGCGGCCACGCCCTTTGACGAAAAGTTACAATATTCGGTGTGGGGCATGATCAACATCTTAAGGCTTTTCTGACCAATTTTCAAATGGATCCCTTCAACAAGCTCAGCACAGTAGCTAAAAACGTAAAGTATGACATTTATTGTAACCACTAGGTGGCGCTATATGTATAACTGAATTTTGTCATATAGATGTTTTCAGGCTGTGACTATTACGTTGCCTGAGAAGTTTGAGATTTTTTGGAGCTTGAACATGGGAGTTATTAAGCATTTGCTCTTTCTGGACAAATGAAATTTTAAAGGCAATATTTGATGCTCCGCCCCCGTCGTATAGTATTTCTAAAAGGCAAGATGTTTTGCCCAGCTGTTCTCTTAGGTCTTGAGATGATAAATGCCAAGTTTGAAGTCAATTGGATGAAAAATGTTTGCAAAGGGGGAAAAAGCATGACCACAGTGATCGTGCCAAAATAGGCCAAAATTGGACATTAAAAGATTCATAGCTCACTTCCTGTACATTTTAGCTACATGGTCCCAATAGACTTTTTTGTGCGTCTCGGGGTGCTACACGTGCCTGCCAATTTTCGTTGCTCTAGCTCAAACGTGTCGGGCTTGGTTTTTATTTTTCTACGCTAGGGGGCGCTATAGAGTCGCGTTGTTATAACGACTTCATAATATCAAATTTTTCGCCGGACCTGAGGAGTGTGCAAAGTTTGGTGAGTTTTCGTGAATATTTAGGTACCCAAAATCGCGATTGTTTGCGGAGAATAAAGAAGAAGAAGAAGAAGAAGAATAATAATAACTAGAGCTGCGAGCAGCTATAAAGGGCCCTCGCAGCCCGGGCCACGTTGGGGTACTTGCACGTTGGGGTACTTGCACGTTGGGGTACTGGCACGTTGGGGTACTGGCAAGTTTAGGTAAGGCACATTGGAAGCAGAATTTCTTTGAAAATGGCATGATAAACCTTGACATGTGGATTTTTTTTTTTTTTGTAAAAATACCGTTAAGTTGGTGTATTTTTTTTTATGCCTCTAGGGCTAGGTGGCGCTGTATATATAATGGAATGTTGTCATAGGGATACCTTCAAGCCTTGACTCTAAACATACATGTCAAGTGTGGGATTTTTTTGGAGCATGTACCGTGGAGTTATTAAGCATATCCTTCATTCACGATATTGCTTTTAATGTCCATTAGAGGCTATCAAAAATAAATAAAAAAGTACATGATTGGATAAGTCTAATGCCAGTGAACATTTTGAGTGGTGGAAAGTAAAAGAATATTCATAAATGACTTAGTTATCACACTTAGAATGAGTTTACATTTTTTGTACAAAATACCGTATGTGGGGTATTTTTTTGTTTTGCCTCAAGGGCGAGGTGGCGCTGCATATATAACTGAATGTTGTCATAGAGATACCTTCAGGCCTTGACGATAAACATACATGTCAAGTTTGGGATTTTTTGGAGCATGTATCGGGGTGTTATTAAGCATATCCTTTTTCAGTGCGAAACACAAATTTCGATGCCCCGCGCTCATCATATAGTATTTCCAAAAGTCAAGATTTTTCTGCCTGTAGTTGGCTCAGGTCTTGACATGGTCCAGGTCAAGTCTAAAGTCAGTCGGATGAAATGTGTAGGAGAAGTGGGCAAAAGTATGCCCCCTGAAAATGTGCAAAAATCGTCAAAAATGGGACATTCAAAAATTCATAGCTCACTTCCTGTTCATTTTAGCACATGGGTCCAAGAGACTTTTTTGTAGGTCATGGACTCCCTCATACACCTAAAAATTTTCGTAGATCTTGCTTAAACGTACAATCGGGGCTGTTTCGTTAAAAATTTCTAGGGGGCGCTATTGAGTCATTTTTGTAAAAATAGGACAATACATGATAAAATATTGCTCATTTTGCCAGGCCAGATGTGTGTGCCAAGTTTCATGAGTTTCTGCGCATGTTTAGACCATCAAAACTAGCGTTGTTTTCTTGGTGAACAGTGCTTAGCCACGCCCACAGCGATTCGCGAAAACTCACAAACTTCGTGTTGTGACATCATGAAGGCCGAAACCCCCATCTGAGCAAATATGAGGTTGGTCCAGTTAACGTGTTTGGAGAAAAATGTACAAGAAAATTCGTAAGAAAAAAAATTGCCACTAGGTGGCGCTATCAGTTAGATGAAATATAAGTTCGTAGATGTCTTTAGGGCTGGACTCTCATCAAATGTGTGAAATTTTGAGAAGATAGGATCATCTCGGTCAAGTTCATGCAGCTTTTATTGTCACGAAAAATCTTCAGACTTTGCGTCACCGTAGCGGCCACGCCCTTTGGCGAAAAGTTACAATATTCGGTGTGGGGCATCATCAACATCTTAAGGCTTTTCTGACCAATTTTCAACTGGATCCCTTCAACGAGCTCAGCACAGTAGCTAAAAACGTAAAGTATGACATTTATTGTAACCACTAGGTGGCGCTATATGTATAACTGAATTTTTTCATATAGGTGTTTTCAGGCCGTGACTATTACGTTGCCTGAGAAGTTTGAGATTTTTTGGAGCTTGTACATGGGAGTTATTCAGCATTTGCTCTTTCTGGACAAATGAAATTTTAAAGGCAATATTTGATGCCCCGCCCCCGTCATATAGTATTTCGAAAACGCAAGATTTTTTGCCTAGTTTTTCTCTTAAGTCTTGAGATGATAAATGCCAAGTTTAAAGTCAATGGGATGAAAAATGTTTGCATAGGGGGAAAAAGCATGACCACAGTGAATGTGCCAAAATAGGCCAAAATTGGACATTAAAAAATTCATAGCTCACTTCCTGTACATTTTAGGAAATGGCTTCCACTGACTTTTTTGTGCGTCTCGTAGTGCTACACGTGCCTGCCATTTTTCGTAGCTCTAGCTCAAACGGACCGGGATTGGTTTTTATTTTTCTACGCTAGGTGGCGCTATAGAGTCGCGTTGTTATGACAACTACATAATATCAAATTTTTCGCCGGGCCCGAAGAGACTGCAAAGTTTGGTGAGTTTTCGTAAATGTTTAGGCCCTCAAAAATGCGATCGTTTACGGAGAAGAAGAAGAAGAATAATAATAATAATTCTTACAAAAACAAGAGGGACCTCGCAGCGGTCGCTGCTCGGGCCCTAATAATAATAATAATAATAATAATAATAATAATAATAATAATAATTTTTACAAAAACAATAGGGACCTCGCAGCGGTCGCTGCTCGGGCCCTAATAATAATAATAATAATAATAATAATAATAATAATAATAATTTTTACAAAAACAATAGGGACCTCGCAGCGGTCGCTGCTCGGGCCCTAATAATAATAATTTTTACAAAAACAATAGGGACCTCGCAGCGGTCGCTGCTCGGGCCCTAATAATAATAACTAGAGCTGCGAGCAGCTATAAAGGGCCCTCGCAGCCCGGGCCACGTTGGGGTCCTTGCACGTTGGGGTACTGGCATATTGGAAGCAAAATTTCTTTGAAAATGGCATAATAAACGTTTACATGTAGAATATTTTTTTTTGCCAGTGTGTGTCAAGCTCAACGGGTTTTGGTGGTTGTTAAGACCTGCAAAAATCAGCGTCCTTTTTTATTTTTAGGCAATGAGTTGCCCTGATTGGTATTTTTTGTAAAAGTGTATATACACATCATCGCTCGTTGTACTCATTGCACAATGTTACTTTTATTGTCCAAAGGGGCAATCAAAAATGAATAAAACAAAATGGAAACGTACATACGTTTGGATCGGTGTGAAGCCAGTGAACAATTTGAGTGGTGGAAACTAAAAGAATATTCATAAATGACTTAGTTATCACACTTAGAATGAGTGTACATTTTTTGTACAAAACACCGTATGTGTTTTTTTTTATATATATATATATATATATATATAAATGCCTCAAGGGCTAGGTGGCGCTGTATTTATAACTGAATGTTGTCATAGAGATACCTTCAGGCCTTGATTATAAGCATACATGTCAAGCGTGGGATTTTTTTTGGAGCATGTACCGTGGAGTTATTAAGCATTTGCTCTTTCTGGACAAATGAAATTTTAAAGGCAATATTTGATGCCCCGCCCCCGTCATATAGTATTTCAAAAAGGCAAGATGTTTTGCCCAGTTGTTCTCTCAGGTCTTGAGATGATAAATGCCAAGTTTGAAGTCAATTGGATGAAAAATGTTTGCAAAGGGGGAAAAAGCATGACCACAGTGAATGTGCCAAAATAGGCCAAAATTGGACATTAAAAAATTCATAGCTCATTTCCTGTACATTTTAGCTACATGGTCCCAATAGATTTTTTTGTGCGTCTCGGGGTGCTACACGTGCCTGCCAATTTTTGTTGCTCTAGCTCAAACGTGCCGGGCTTGGTTTTTATTTTTCTACGCTAGGGGGCGCTATCGAGTCGCATTGTTATGACGACTTAATAATATCAAATTTTTCGCCGGGCCTGAGGAGTGTGCAAAGTTCGGTGAGTTTTCGTGAATGTTTAGGTACCCAAAATCGTGATCGCTTGCGGAGAATAAAGAAGAAGAAGAAGAAGAAGAAGAAGAATTTTTACAAAAACAATAGGGACCTCGCAGCGGTCGCTGCTCGGGCCCTAATAATAATAATTTTTACAAAAACAATAGGGACCTCGCAGCGGTCGCTGCTCGGGCCCTAACTAGAACTGCGAGCAGCTATAAAGGGCCCTCGCAGCCCGGGCCACGTTGGGGTCCTTGCACGTTGGGGTACTGGCATCTTGGAAGCAAAATTTCTTTGAAAATGGCATAATAAACGTTTACATGTAGAATATTTTTTTGCCAGTGTGTGTGTCAAGCTCAACGGGTTTTGGTGATTGTTAAGACCTGCAAAAATCAGCGTCCTTTTTTATTTTTAGGCAATGAGTTGCCCTGATTGGTATTTTTTGTAAAAGTGTATATACACATCATCGCTCGTTGTACTCATTGCACTATGTTACTTTTATTCTCCAAAGGGGCAATCAAAAATGAATAAAACAAAATGGAAACGTACATACGTTTGGATCGGTGTGAAGCCAGTGAACAATTTGAGTGGTGGAAACTAAAAGAATATTCATAAATGACTTAGTTATCACACTTAGAATGAGTGTACATTTTTTGTACAAAATACCGTATGTGGGGTATTTATTTATTTTTTTTATATGAGCCTCAAGGGCTCGGTGGCGCTGTATTTATAACTGAATGTTGTCATAGAGATACCTTCAGGCCTTGATTATAAGCATACATGTCAAGCGTGGGATTTTTTTTGGAGCATGTACCGTGGAGTTATTAAGCATATCCTTCATTCACGATATTGCTTTTAATGTCCATAGAAGCTATCAAAAATAAATAAAAATATATATATGTTTGGATAAGTCTGATGCCAGTGAACATTTTGAGTGGTGGAAACTAAAAGAATATTCATAAATGACTTAGTTATCACACTTAGAATGAGTTTACATTTTTTGTACAAAATACCGTATGTGGGGTATTTTTTTTCATGCCTCAAGGGCTAGGTGGCGCTGCATATATAACTGAATGTTGTCATAGAGATAACTTCAGGCCTTGACGATAAACATACATGTCAAGTTTGGGATTTTTTGGAGCATGTACCGGGGAGTTATCAAGCATATCCTTTTTCATTGCGAAACACAAATTTTGATGCCCCGCCCTCATCATATAGTATTTCGAAAAGTCAAAATTTTTCCCCCTGTCGTTGGCTCCGGTCTTGACATGGTCCAGGCCAAGTCTTAACTCAGTCGGATGAAACGTGTAGGAGAAGTGGGCAAAAGTCTGCCCCCTGTGAATGTGAAAAAATCGTAAAAAATGTGACATTCAAAAATTCGTAGCTCACTTCCTGTTCATTTTAGCATATGGGTACAAGAGACTTTTTTGTAGGTCTTGGGCTCCCTCATACACCTAAAAATATTTGTCGTACTTGCTTAAACGTACAACCGGGGCTGCTTCGTTAAAAAATTTCGAGGGGGCGCTATTGAGTCATTTTTGTAAAAATAGCACAATCAACAATTAAATATTGCTCATTTTACCAGGCCAGATGTGTGTGCCAAGTTTCAGGAGTTTCTGTACATGTTTAGACCCTCAAAACTGGCGTTGTTTTCTTGGCGAACAGCGCTTAGCCACGCCCACAGCAATTCGCGAAAACTCACAAACTTCGTGTTGTGACATCATGAAGGCCGAAACCCTCATCTGAGCAAATATGAGGTAGGTCCAGTTAACGTGTTTGGAGAAAAACGTAGAAGAAAATTCGTAAGAAAAGAAATTGCCACTAGGTGTTGCTATCAGTTAGATGAAATGTAAGTTAGTAGATGTCTTTAGAGCTGGACTCTCATCAAATGTGTGAAATTTTGAGAAGATAGGATCATCTCGGTCAAGTTAATGCAGCTTTTATTGTCACGAAAAATCTTCAGACTTTGCGTCACCGTAGCGGCCACGCCCTTTGGCGAAAAGTTACAATATTCGGTGTGGGGCATCATCAACATCTTAAGGCTTTTCTGACCAATTTTCAACTGGATCCCTTCAACGAGCTCAGCACAGTAGCTAAAAACGTAAAGTATGACATTTATTGTAACCACTAGGTGGCGCTATATGTATAACTGAATTTTGTCATATAGATGTTTTCAGGCCGTGACTATTACGTTGCCTGAGAAGTTTGAGATTTTTTGGAGCTTGTACATGGGAGTTATTCAGCATTTGCTCTTTCTGGAAAAATGAAATTTTAAAGGAAATATTTGATGCCCCGCCCCCGTCATATAGTCTTTCGAAAAGGCAAGTCTTTTTGCCCAACTGTTCTCTTAGGTCTTGAGATGATAAATGCCAAGTTTGAAGTCAATGGGATGAAAAATGTTTGCATAGGGGGAAAAAGCATGACCACAGTGAATGGGCCAAAATAGGCCAAAATTGGACATTAAAAAATTCATAGCTCATTTCCTGTACATTTTAGCTACATGGTCCCAATAGACTTTTTTGTGCAGCTCGGGGTGCTACACGTGCCTGCCAATTTCCGTTGCTCTAGCTCAAACGTGCCGGGCTTGGTTTTTATTTTTCTACGCTAGGGGGCGCTATAGAGTCGCGTTGTTATGACGACTTCATAATATCAAATTTTTCGCCGGGCCTGAGGAGTGTGCAAAGTTCGGTGAGTTTTCGTGAATGTTTAGGTACCCAAAATCGGGATCGTTTGCGGAGAATAAAGAAGAAGAAGAAGAAGAAGAAGAAGAATTTTTACAAAAACAATAGGGACCTCGCAGCGGTCGCTGCTCGGGCCCTAATAATAATAATAATAATAATAATAATAATTTTTACAAAAACAATAGGGACCTCGCAGCGGTCGCTGCTCGGGCCCTAATAATAATAATAATAATTTTTACAAAAACAATAGGGACCTCGCAGCGGTCGCTGCTCGGGCCCTAACTAGAGCTGCGAGCAGCTATAAAGGGCCCTCGCAACCCGGGCCACGTTGGGGTACTTGCACGTCGGGGTACTGGCACGTTGGGGTACTGTCAAATAGGACAAGGACCATCTTAAAATGTTTTTGACAAGCCTTGTGTGTGCAAAGTTTAATCAAAACGCAAAATATGGTGCGCAATTCCCAAAATAAATTCAAAATGGCGGACTTCCTTTTAGGTTTAGCATACGGCTACAGAATACTTTTTGTAGGTCTTAAGCTAATAGGTATGCCTCCCAGTTTTCACAAATCTAGGTCAAGTCATCTTTAGTTGTGTATCGCTTGAATCATACAATTGGAAATGCTCCATAAAAATGCATAGAGGGCGCTATTGAGCACAACGTTGGGTTACTTGCACGTCAGGGTACTGGCACGTTGGGGTACTGTTACATGGAACAAGGACCATTTAAAATGTTAGTTTTTTCCATGCCTTGTCTATGTAAAGTTTAATGAAAGAGGCCAAAAATTATGTATAATTCCCAAAATAAAATCAAAATAGCGGACTTCCTCTTTGGTTTGGCAAATGGCTACATAATACTTTTTTGTAGGTCTAGCATAATCATACAATCGGAAATGCTTCATAAAAATGTCTAGAGGGCGCTATTTATTGCAAATTGCACAATAAATCTCTGAAAATTCATGTTCATGACAAGTCTGATGTGTTTGCAAAGTTTGATGAGTTTTCATGTGTATAAAAAAAAAAAAAAAAGCAGCACTTGACAAACATTGCATTGCTATGGCAACAGCGTGTTACAAAATAAAAAACTTTCGATTACTTTGCATCTTAAACATCTTAAGATGAAACACACCAAGTTTGAAGACAGTCGGATAAATTTTGTAGGAGGGGTTTGTTAAAATATGACCCCTGAAAAAGGCCACAAAAAATGGCAACAAATCCCATCATAAATCAAAATGGCAGACTTCCTGTTTGGTTTAGCACATGGTTCCAAGAGACTTTTTTGTACATCATGGGCTCTTATGTATGCCTGCAAATTATCATAGCGCTAGGTGAAACGTACAACCGGGAATGCTTCGTTAAAGAGGAGTATTTTAGCTCAAAATGTGATGCCCGGCCCCTGGGGGACTTCCTGTTGGGTTTAGCACATGGCACCAAGAGACTTTTTTGTACATCCTGGGCTGTTACATATGTCTACAATTTTTCGTCGCTCTAGCTGCTTCGTACAACTGGGAATGCTTCATTAAGAAGGATTTTTTTCCTTTGCAAAAAGTGCATGCCACGACAACAGCGTGTGACGAAATAAAAAACTTTCAATAACTTTTCATTTTCAACATCTTAAGATGAATCACACCAAGTTTGAAGATGATCGGATAAACTCTGTAGGAGGAGTTTGTTAAAATATGACCCCTATGAAATGGCCAAAAAAAATGGCAACACATTCCAAAGTAAATCAAAATGGCGGACGTCCTGTTAGGTTTAGCATATGGTTCAAAAAGAGTTTTTTGTACCTCGAGGGCTGTTATATACCACTACAAATGTTGGTAACTCTATGTGAAACGTACAGCCGGGTATGCTTTGTTAAAGAGGAGTTTTTTTTAGCTCAAAATGTGATGCCCGGCCCCTGGGGGACTTCCTGTTGGGTTTAGCACAGGGCACCAAGAGACTTTTTTGTACATCTTGGGCTGTTACATATGTCTACAAATTTTCGTAGCTCTTGCTGCTTCGTACAAATGGGAATGCTTCTTTAAGTATATATTTTTTCCTTTGCAAACAGTGCATGCCATGACAACAGTGTGCGACGAAATACAAAGCTTTCAATAACTTTTCATCTTCAACATCTTAAGATGAATCACACCAAGTTTGAAGATGATCAGATAAACACTGTAGGGGGAGTTCGTTAAAATAAGACCCCAATGAAATGGCCAAAAAAATGGCAACACGTTCCAAAATAAATCAAAATGGTGGACTTCCTGTCAGGTTTAGCATATGCTTCAAAAAGAGTTTTTTGTAGGTCATAGTCTGTTACATATGTGTACCAATTTTCGTAGCTCTAGATTAAACGTACAACCGGCAATGCCTCGTGAAGTAAGAATTTTGAAACTGTAAATTTGATGCCCCGCTACCGTCATATAGTATGTCAAAAACTTTTGATTTTTTACCATGATGTTGTCCCAGGTGTTGAGATGGTACATCCCAAGTTTGAAGTCAATCGGGTTAACCGTGTAGGAGAAGCGGGCAAAAGTATGACCCCTGTAAATGTGCAAAAATTGGCAAAAATTGGACATTTAAATACTCATACCTCACTTTCTGTCTATTTTAGGGTACACACTTCAAAGAGGTTTTTGTTCATTGGGATGTGCTACAGGTGCCACACAATTTTCATAGCCGTCGGACAATCGTAGCGGGACAGGGATCCGTTTAACCTATGTAGGGGGCGCTAAGGAGCCATTTTTCTGTTATCATGTATGGCGACTTTAAAATATCAAATTTTTCGCCAGGCCTGATGTGCGTGTAAAGTTTGGTGAGTTTTCGGTCACGTTTAGTGTCTCAAAAATGTGATCGTTTGCGGAGAAGAATAATAACTAGAGCTGCGAGCAGCTATAAAGGGCCCTCGCAACCCGGGCCACGTTGGGGTACTTGCACGTCGGGGTACTGGCACGTTGGGGTACTGTCAAATAGGACAAGGACCATCTAAAATGTTTTTGACAAGCCTTGTATGTGCAAAGTTTAATCAAAACGCAAAATATGGTGTGCAATTCCCAAAATAAATTCAAAATGGCGGACTTCCTTTTAGGTTTAGCATACGGCTACAGAATACTTTTTGTAGGTCTTAAGCTAATAGGTATGCCTCCCAGTTTTCACAAATCTAGGTCAAGTCATCTTTAGTTGTGTATCGCTTGAATCATACAATTGGAAATGCTCCATAAAAATGCATAGAGGGCGCTATTGAGCACAACGTTGGGTTACTTGCACGTCAGGGTACTGGCACGTTGGGGTACTGTTACATGGAACAAGGACCATTTAAAATGTTAGTTTTTTCCATGCCTTGTCTGTGCAAAGTTTAATGAAAGAGGCCAAAAATGATGTATAATTCCCAAAATAAAATCAAAATAGCGGACTTCCTCTTTGGTTTGGCAAATGGCTACATAATACTTTTTTGTAGGTATTAGGCTGATAGGGGTCTGTCCTAATTTTCACAAATCTAGCAGAATCATACAATCGGAAATACTTCATAAAAATGTCTAGAGGGCGCTATTTATTGCAAATTGCACAATAAATCTCTAAAAATTCATGTTCATGACAAGTCTGATGTGTTTGCAAAGTTTCATAAGTTTTCACACATGTATAGATAAAAAAACAAAGCAGCACTTCACTTGGCAAACTGCATCGCTATAGCAGCAGCGTGCGACAAAATAAAAAACTTTTGATAACTTTGCATCTTAAACATCTTAAGATGAAACACACCAAGTTTGAAGACGGTCGGATGAACTTTGTACGAGGAGTTCGTTAAAATATGACAACTGAAAAAGGCCACAAAAAATGGCAACAAATCCCATCGTAAATCAAAATGGCAGACTTCCTGTTTGGTTTATCACATGGTTCCAAGAGACTTTTTTGTACATCGTGGGCTCTTATGTATGCCTGCAAATTATCATCGCGCTAGGTGAAACGTACAACCGGGAATGCTTCGTTAAAGAGGAGTTTTCTAGCTCAAAATGTGATGCCCGGCCCCTGGGGGACTTCCTGTTGGGTTTAGCACATGGCACCAAGAGACTTTTTTGTACACTGTGGGCTGTTACATATGTCTACAATTTTTTGTAGCTCTAGCTACTTCGTACAACTGGGAATGCTTCATTAAGAGGGATTTTTTTCCTTTGCAAAAAGTGCATGCCACGACAACAGCGTGCGACGAAATAAAGAGCTTTCAATAACTTTTCATCCTCAACATCTTAAGATGAGTCACACCAAGTTTGAAGATGATCGGATAAACTCTGTAGGAGGAGTTCGTTAAAATATGACCCCTATGAAATGGCCCAAAAAATGGCAACACATTCCAAAGTAAATAAAAATGGCGGACATCCTGTTAGGTTTAGCATATGGTTCAAAAAGAGTTTTTTGTACCTCGAGGGCTGTTATATACCTCTACAAATTTTGGTAACTCTAGGTGAAACGTACAGCCGGGTATGCTTTGTTAAAGAGGAGTTTTTTATCTTAAAATGTGATGCCCGGCCCCTGGGGGACTTCCTGTTGGGTTTAGCACAGGGCACCAAGAGACTTTTTTGTACATCTTGGGCTGTTACATATGTCTACAAATTTTCGTAGCTCTAGCTGCTTCGTACAACTGGCAATGCTTCTTTAAGGATATTTTTTTTCCTTTGCAAACAGTGCATGCCATGACAACAGCGTGCGACGAAATACAAAGCTTTCAATAACTTTTCATCTTCAACATCTTAAGATGAATCACACCAAGTTTGAAGATGATCGGATAAACACTGTAGGAGGAGTTCGTTAAAATAAGACCCCAATGAAATGGCCAAAAAAATGGCAACACGTTCCAAAATAAATCAAAATGGCGGACTTCCTGTGAGGTTTAGCATATGGTTCAAAAAGAGTTTTTTGTAGGTCATAGCCTGTTACATATGTGTACAAATTTTCGTAGCTCTAGATTAAACGTACAACCGGCAATGCTTCATGAAGTAAGAATTTTTAAACTCTAAATTTGATGCGTCGCCGACGTCATATAGTATATCAAAAACTTTAGATTTTTTACAATGATGTTGTCCCAGGTGTTGAGATGGTCCATCCCAAGTTTGAAGTTAATCGGGTTAACCGTGTAGGAGAAGCGGGCAAAAGTATGACCCCTGTAAATGTGCAAAACTGGGCCAAAATTGGACAGTCAGATGATCATACCTCACTTTCTGTCTATTTTAGGGTACACACATCAAAGAGGTTTTTGTTCATCTGGATGTGCTACGGGTGCCACACAATTTTCGTCGCCATAGGACAATCGTAGCGGGACAGGGATCCGTTTAACCTATGTAGGTGGCGCTATGGAGCCATTTTTCTGTTATCATGTATGGCGACTTTAAAATATCAAATTTTTCGCCAGGCCTGATGTGCGTGTAAAGTTTGGTGAGTTTTCGTTCACGTTTAGCGTCTCAAAAATGCGATTGTTTGCGGAGAAGAATAATAATAAGAATAACTAGAGCTGCGAGCAGCTATAAAGGGCCCTCGCAACCCGGGCCACGTTGGGGTATTTGCACGTCGGGGTACTGGCACGTTGGGGTACTGTCAAATAGGACAAGGACCATCTAAAATGTTTTTGACAAGCCTTGTGTGTGCAAAGTTGAATCAAAACGCAAAATATGGTGCGCAATTCCCAAAATAAATTCAAAATGGCGGACTTCCTTTTAGGTTTAGCATACGGCTACAGAATACTTTTTGTAGGTCTTAGACTAATAGGTATGCCTCTGAGTTTTCACAAATCTCGGTCAAGTCAAGTCATCTTTAGTTATTTCGCGCTTGAATCATCCAATCGGAAATGCTCCATAAAAATGTATAGAGGGCGCGATTTATTGCAAATTACACAAGAAACCTCTAAAAATTCATGTTCATGACAAGTCTGATGTGTGTGCAAAGTTTCATGACTTTTCACACATGTATAGACCAAAAAAATAAGCAGCACTTTACTTGGCAAACAATGCATCGCTATGGCAACAGCATGTGACAAAATAAAAAACTTTCGATAACTTTGCATCTTAAACATCTTAAGATGAAACACACCAAGTTTGAAGACGGTCGGATGAATTTTGTACGAGGAGTTCGTGAAAATATGACCCCTAGGAAGGGCCACAAAAAATGGCTACAAATGCCGACGTAAATCAAAATGGCGGACTTCCTGTTTGGTTTAGCAGATGGTTCCATGAGACTTTTTTGTACATCGTGGGCTCTTATGTATGCCTCCAAATTATCATAGCGCTAGGTGAAACGTACAACCGGGAATGCTTCGTTAAAGAGGAGTTTTTTACCTCAAAATGTGATGACCGGCCCCTACGGGACTTCCTGTTGGGTTTAGCACATGGCACCAAGAGACTTTTTTGTACATCGTGGGCTGTTAAATTTGTCTCCAAATTTTCGTAGCTCTAGCTGCTTCGTACAACTGGGAATGCTTCATTAAGAGGGAATTTTTTTCCTTTGCAAACTGTGCATGCCACGGCAACAGCGTGCGACGAAATAAAAAGCTTTCAATAACTTTTCATCTTCAACATTTTAAGATGAATCACACCAAGTTTGGAGATGATCGGATAAACTCTGTAGGAGGAGTTCGTTAAAATAAGACCCCTATGAAATGGCCCAAAAAATGGCAACACGTTCCAAAGTAAATCAAAATGGCGGACTTCCTGTTCGGTTTAGCATATGGTACAAAAAGAGTTTTTTGTACCTTGAGGGCTGTTACATATGTCTTCAAATGTTGGTAACTCTAGGTGAAATGTACAGCCGGGAATGCTTCATTAAATAAGAATTTTGAAACACAAAATTTGATGCCTCGCCTCTGGCGGACTTCCTGTTAGGTTTAGCATATGGCACCAACAGGCTTTTTTGTAGATCATAGTCTGTTACATATGTGTACCAATTTCCGTGGCTCTCAATTAAACGTACCACCGGCAATGCTTTGTTAAGTAAGAATTTTGAAACTGTAAATTTGATGCCCCGCCACCGTCATATAGTATGTCTAAAACTTTAGATTTTTTACCATGATGTTGTCCCAGGTGTTGAGATGGTACAGCCCAAGTTTGAAGTCAATCGGGTTAACCGTGTAGGAGAAGCGGGCAAAAGTATGACCCCTGTAAATGTGCAAAAATGGGCCAAAATTGGACATTCAAATACTCATACCTCACTTCCTGTCTATTTTAGGGTACACATATCAAAGAGGTTTTTGTTCATCTGGATGTGCTACAGGTGCCACACAATTTTCGTAGCCATAGGACAATCGTAGCGGGACAGGGATCCGTTAAACCTATGTAGGTGGCGCTACAGAGCCATTTTTCTGTTATCATGTGCATAGAGGGCGCTATTGAGCACAACGTTGGGTTACTTGCACGTCAGGGTACTGGCACGTTGGGGTACTGTTACATGGAACAAGGACCATTTAAAATGTTAGTTTTTTCCATGCCTTGTCTGTGCAAAGTTTAATGAAAAAGGCCAAAAATGATGTATAGTTCCCAAAATAAAATCAAAATAGCGGACTTCCTCTTTGGTTTGGCAAATGGCTACATAATACTTTTTTGTAGGTCTAGCATAATCATACAATCGGAAATGCTTCATAAAAATGCCTAGAGGGCGCTATTTATTGCAAATTGCACAATAAATCTCTGAAAATTCATGTTCATGACAAGTCTGATGTGTTTGCAAAGTTTCATGAGTTTTCATGTGTATAAAAAAAAAAAAAAAAAGCAGCACTTGACAACTGTTACATGGAACAAGGACCATTTAAAATGTTAGTTTTTTCCATGCCTTTTCTGTGCAAAGTTTAATGAAAAAGGCCAAAAATGATGTATATTTCCCAAAATAAAATCAAAATAGCGGACTTCCTCTTTGGTTTGGCAAATGGCTACATAATACTTTTTTGTAGGTCTAGCATAATCATACAATCGGAAATGCTTCATAAAAATGTCTAGAGGGCGCTATTTATTGCAAATTGCACAATAAATCTCTGGAAATTCATGTTCATGACAAGTCTGATGTGTTTGCAAAGTTTCATGAGTGGTCATGTGTATAAAAAAAAAAAAAGCAGCACTTGACAAACAATGCATTGCTATGGCAACAGCGTGTTACAAAAAAAAAAACTTTCGATTACTTTGCATCTTAAACATCTTAAGATGAAACACACCAAGTTTGAAGACAGTCGGATAAATTTTGTAGGAGGGGTTCGTTAAAATATGACCCCTGAAAAAGGCCACAAAAAATGGCAACAAATCCCATCATAAATCAAAATGGCAGACTTCCTGTTTTGTTTAGCACATGGTTCCAAGTGACTTTTTTTGTACATCACGGGCTCTTATGTATGCCTGCAAATTATCATAGCGCTAGGTGAAACGTACAACCGGGAATGCTTCGTTAAAGAGGAGTTTTTTAGCTCAAAATGTGATGCCCGGCCCCTGGGGGACTTCCTGTTGGGTTTAGCACATGGCACCAAGAGACTTTTTTGTACATCCTGGGCTGTTACATATGTCTACAATTTTTCGTCGCTCTAGCTGCTTCGTACAACTGGGAATGCTTCATTAAGAAGGATTTTTTTTCCTTTGCAAAAAGTGCATGCCACGACAACAGCGTGTTACGAAATAAAAAACTTTCAATAACTTTTCATTTTCAACATCTTAAGATGAATCACACCAAGTTTGAAGATGATCGGATAAACTCTGTAGGAGGAGTTTGTTAAAATATGACCCCTATGAAATGGCCAAAAAAAATGGCAACACATTCCAAAGTAAATCAAAATAGCGGACGTCATGTTAGGTTTAGCATATGGTTCAAAAAGAGTTTTTTGTACCTCGAGGGCTGTTATACACCTCTACAAATGTTGGTAACTCTATGTGAAACGTACAGCCGGGTATGCTTTGTTAAAGAGGAGTTTTTTAGCTCAAAATGTGATGCCCGGCCCCTGGGGGACTTCCTGTTGGGTTTAGCACAGGGCACCAAGAGACTTTTTTGTACATCTTGGGCTGTTACATATGTCTACAAATTTTCATAGCTCTAGCTGCTTCGTACAAATGGGAATGCTTCTTGAAGGATATATTTTTTTCCTTTAAAAACAGTGCATGCCATGACAACAGCGTGCGACGAAATACAAAGCTTTCAATAACTTTTCATCTTCAACATCTTAAGATGAATCACACCAAGTTTGAAGATGATCGGATAAACACTGTAGGAGGAGTTCGTTAAAATAAGACCCCAATGAAATGGCCAAAAAAATGGCAACACGTTCCAAAATAAATCAAAATGGTGGACTTCCTGTTAGGTTTAGCATATGGTTCAAAAAGAGTTTTTTGTAGGTCATAGCCTGTTACATATGTGTACCAATTTTTGTAGCTCTAGATTAAACGTACAACCGGCAATGCTTCGTGAAGTAAGAATTTTTAAACTCTAAATTTGATGCGCCGCCGCCGTCATATAGTATATCAAAAACTTTTCATTTTTCACAATGATGTTGTCCCAGGTGTTGAGATGGTACATCCCAAGTTTGAAGTCAATCGGGTTAACCGTGTAGGAGAAGCGGGCAAAAGTATGACCCCTGTAAATGTGCAAAAATTGGCAAAAATTGGACATTTAAATACTCATACCTCACTTTCTGTCTATTTTAGGGTACACACTTCAAAGAGGTTTTTGTTCATTGGGATGTGCTACAGGTGCCACACAATTTTCATAGCCGTCGGACAATCGTAGCGGGACAGGGATCCGTTTAACCTATGTAGGGGGCGCTAAGGAACCATTTTTCTGTTATCATGTATGGCGACTTTAAAATATCAAATTTTTCGCCAGGCCTGATGTGCGTGTAAAGTTTGGTGAGTTTTTGGTCACGTTTAGTGTCTCAAAAATGCGATTGTTTGCGGAGAAGAATAATAATAAGAATAATAATAATAAGAAGAATTCCTACAAAAACAATAGGGCCTCGCAGCGGCACCGCCGCCGCCGCTGCTCGGGCCCTAATAATAATAAGAATAATAATAAGAAGAATTCCTACAAAAACAATAGGGCCTCGCAGCGGCACCGCCGCCGCCGCTGCTCGGGCCCTAATAAAAACTAGAGCTGCGAGCAGCTATAAAGGGCCCTCGCAACCCGGGCCACGTTGGGGTATTTGCACGTCGGGGTACTGGCATGTTGGGGTACTGTCAAATAGGAAACCATCTAAATTTTAAACGTTTTTGCCATGCTTTGTGTTTGTAAAGTTTCATGGAAAGGCCAAAAATGATGCACAATTAACAAAATAAAATCAAAATGGATTGGCACATGGCTATATAGAATACTTTTTGAATATATTAGGCATACCTGCCAATATTCACACATCTAGCTGAATCATATAATCGGAAAGACTTCATAAAAATGTCTCGAGGGCGCTATTGAAGCATTTATTGCAAATTTAATAAGAAATCTCTAAAATATTCATGCTTATGACAAGCCTGATGTGTGTGTAAAATTTCATGAGTTTTTGCACATGTTTAGACCAAAAAAAAAAGCAGCATTTTACTTGGCAAACAATCCATCGCCATGAAACGGCGTGCGACAAAATAAATAACTTTCGATAACTTTGTATCTTAAACATCTTAAGATGAAGCACACCAAGTTTGAAGACAGTCGGATAAATTTTGTAGGAGGAGTTCGTTAAAATATGACCCCTAAAAAAGGCCACAAAAAATGGTTACAAATCCCAACGTAAATCAAAATGGCGGACTTCCTGTTTGGTTTAGCAGATGGTTCCAAGAGACTTTTTTGTACATCGTGGGCTCTTATGTATGCCTCTAAATTATCATAGCGCTAGGTGAAACGTACAACCGGGAATGCTTCGTTAAAGAGGAGTTTTTTACCTCAAAATGTGATGACCGGCCCCTACGGGACTTCCTGTTGGGTTTAGCACATGGCACCAAGAGACTTTTTTTGTACATCGTGGGCTGTTAAATTTGTCTCCAAATTTTCGTAGCTCTAGCTGCTTCGTACAACTGGGAATGCTTCATTAAGAGGGAATTTTTTCCTTTGCAAACTGTGCATGCCACGGCAACAGCGTGTGACGAAATAAAAAGCTTTCAATAACTTTTCATCTTCAACATTTTAAGATGAATCACACCAAGTTTGGAGATGATCGGATAAACTCTGTAGGAGGAGTTCGTTAAAATAAGGCCCTTATGAAATGGCCCAAAAAATGGCAACACGTTCCAAAGTAAATCAAAATGGCGGACTTCCTGTTCGGTTTAGCATATGGTTCAAAAAGAGTTTTTTGTACCTTGAGGGCTGTTACATATGTCTTCAAATGTTGGTAACTCTAGGTGAAATGTACAGCCGGGAATGCTTCATTAAATAAGAATTTTGAAACACAAAATTTGATGCCTCACCTCTGGCGGACTTCCTGTTAGGTTTAGCATATGGCACCAACAGGCTTTTTTGTAGATCATAGTCTATTACATATGTGTACCAATTTTCGTGGCTCTCAATTAAACGTACCACCGGCAATGGTTTGTTAAGTAAGAATTTTGAAACTGTAAATTTGATGCCCCGCTACCGTCATATAGTATGTCAAAAACTTTTGATTTTTTACCATGATGTTGTCCCAGGTGTTGAGATGGTACAGCCCAAGTTTGAAGTCAATCGGGTTAACCGTGTAGGAGAAGCGGGCAAAAGTATGACCCCTGTAAATGTGCAAAAATGGGCCAAAATTGGACATTCAAATACTCATACCTCACTTCCTGTCTATTTTAGGGTACACAATTTTCGTAGCCATAGGACAATCGTAGCGGGACAGGGATCCGTTAAACCTATGTAGGTGGCGCTACAGAGCCATTTTTCTGTTATCATGTATGGCGACTTTAAAATATCAAATTTTTCGCCAGGCCCGATCTGCGTGTAAAGTTTGGTGAGTTTTCGTTCATGTTTAGTGCCTCAAAAATGTGGTTGTTTGCGGAAAAGAATAATAACAAAGAAAAAGAAGAAGAAGAATAATAACTAGAGCTGCGAGCAGCTATAAAGGGCCCTCGCAACCCGGGCCACGTTGGGGTATTTGCACGTCGGGGTACTGGCATGTTGGGGTACTGTCAAATAGGAAACCATCTAAATTGTAAACGTTTTTGCCATGCTTTGTGTTTTTAAAGTTTCATGGAAAGGCCAAAAACGATGCACAATTAACAAAATAAAATCAAAATGGATTGGCACATGGCTATATAGAATACTTTTTGAATATATTCGGCATGCCTGCCAATATTCACACATCTAGCTGAATCATATAATCGGAAAGACTTCATAAACATGTCTAGAGGGCGCTATTGAGCCATTTATTACAAATTGCACAACAAATCTCTAAATAAAATATTCATGTTCCAGACAGGTCTGGTGTGTGTGCAAAGTTTTGTGAGTTTTCACCCATATTTAGACTCTCAAAAAAGCATTTTTCTTCACAAACAATGCATGGCTACAGCAAAGGCGTGTGACAAAATAAAAAAATTCAATAACTTTTCATCTTAAATATCTTAAGATGAAACACGCCAAAGAATGAAGACGATCTGATAAGTTCTGTTGAAAATATGACCCCTATAAAAGGCCCCAAAAAATGGCTACAAATACCAAAGTAAATCAAAATGGCAGACTTCCTTTTTGATTCAGCATATGGCTTTAGAAACCTTTTTGTAAGTCTTAGGCTGATAGGTATCCCAATTTTTACAAATCTAGATGAATCATAAAACACAAAACATTTGCAAAAGCTTCATAAAAATGTCTAGAGGGCGCTATTGAACCATTTATTGCAAATTGAATAAGAAATCTCTAAAATATTCATGCTGATGACAAGCCTGATGTGTGTGTAAAGTTTCATGAGTTTTTGCACATGTTTAGACCCCCCCAAAAAAAAGCAGCATTTTACTTGGCAAACAATGCATCGCCATGACAACGGCGTGCGACAAAATAAATAACTTTCGATAACTTTGCATCTTAAACATCTTAAGATGAAGCACACCAAGTTTAAAGACAGTCGGATAAATTTTGTAGGAGGAGTTCGTTAAAATATGACCCCTAAAAAAGGCCACAAAAAATGGCTACAAATCCCAACGTAAATCAAAATGGTGGACTTCCTGATTGGTTTAGCATATGGCTCCAAGAGACTTTTTTGTACATCCTGAGCTCTTATGTTTGCCTGCAAATTATCATAGCTTTAGGTGAAACGTACAACCGGGAATGCTTTGTCTGTTTAATCAAAACGCAAAATATGGTGTGCAATTCGATGCATTGCTATGGCAACAGCGTGTGACAAAGTAAAAAACTTTCGATTACTTTGCATCTTAAACATCTTAAGATGAAACATACCAAGTTTGAAGACAGTCGGATAAATTTTGTAGGAGGGGTTCGTTAAAATATGACCCCTGAAAAAGGCCACAAAAAATGGCAACAAATCCCATCATAAATCAAAATGGCGGACTTCCTGTTTGGTTTAGCACATGTTGATTGTGCTATTTTTACAAAAATGACTCAATAGAGCCCCCTAGAAAATTTTAATGAAGCAGCCCCGGTTGTACGTTTAAGCAAGATCTACGAAAAATTTTAGGTATATGAGGGAGCCCAAGACCTACATAAAAGTCTCTTGGACCCATATGCTAAAATGAACAGGAAGTGAGCTACGAATTTTTGAATGTCCCATTTTTGATGATTTTTGCACATTTACAGGGGGCATACTTTTGCCCACTTCTTCTCCACGTTTCATCCGACTGAGTTAAGACTTGACCTGGACCATGTCAAGACCTGAGCCAACGACATGGGGAAAAATTTTGACTTTTCGAAATACTATATGATGAGGGCGGGGCATCAAAATTTGTGTTTCGCAATGAAAAAGGATATGCTTGATAACTCCCCGGTACATGCTCCAAAAAATCCCAAACTTGACATGTATGTTTATCGTCAAGGCCTGAAGTTATCTCTATATAATAGGCGCTTTCACACCAAAAAGCCCAGGAACTTTGAGTTCATGGTAGAGTCAGTTCCGGGTCCGAAGAACTTGTGAGCGGCCCACGAGTTTGCGTTCACACGGCATGAAAGCAGGCAGGGTAGTTTATTCAAATGAGACTGATGACGTATGTCAGGGGAGGAAAAAAAACAGCACTACCCCGCCTGTCCAGCAAGTGGCGGTACCGGTAAAACTGAATGACAAACAACCAGTGTGACGTTGAAAAACGCGACCTTTGACCCTCCATCGCCATCTGTTATGATACAAGGCATATAATCTTTTCGTTTTCCTTGTCATGTTGTACAGAGTTGTGTTTGCAGCAATTAGAACTTCACGGGAAAGGTTGATGAGAACCATTGGGACCCGCCGTATTACCACATCAAGATGAGAAATGGGCAGGACTTGCTCACTTGGAAAGACAGTCAAACCTGCAAGCACGAAGACGTGCACTGGTAAGGTTTAAACACACAATGATACGAAATTTATTTCACATCGGAATTAAGCTGTAACATGTAACGGAGCTCCCCTTGCAAGGTGGAGAACACGAAAAAAAAATGAAGTTACAGAGTGTATTAGTGCCTTAAACACAACGTATGACTGGCGCGTTCAGTTGCACGTCTACTTGCGTGTGTCCCCGCTCGTCGGTCGTTTGTGGATATTTTGTCGTACTTTCTGCCATGAAAAGGGCAATCGCTGGAAACTGGTGTTTCCTGCCTAGTTCTCGTGCAATTCACGGCAAAATAGGGCTTGATGGCGAGTTGCTGTTCACGCTACATGTACGCTGCGTATTTCATAATACCGTTGGACCTGGATGTATTGTTAGTCTGTCCGCATGTTTTTGTTTTTTTTCTGTTAAACACATGATTGACCGATCCAAAGTGTTGAAATGGCTTGCTTTCTTTGACGATGCACGAATGTTAGAACAAAGGTGCCGGGATTTTGGGAAAAGTGATGATTTTGGAAGTGTCAGATTGCCACCTCAAGCCAGTGGTTTATCATAGGGCCATAAATTGGTGCATATTCCGCTATTTTAAGGTATTCTGTCATGTAAATCACAAGGCTGTTGCACAAAAGTAATTAATGTAGATATTAACATTTATTAATTTGTTGTGTTTCTGTTTCAGATTTGCCACTTCTACCAATCTGGGTGTGTTCCGCGCAGGGAGTGGAAGAACATCAGAACCTCTGAATGGTGGGACGCTGTAATTATGTTTGCATTACTGTTTGTCAAAAATAAAAACATTAAAAAGAATTCATTGAGCATAAGTTTTTATTCGTGTGGAAAAAAACCCAGAACCACAAAAGTGATATGAAAACAAAAGCATTTATTACTTATGCATTTGGCTTATTTGTGTCCACAAGTCTGTTTTGGACTGCCAGGAAGCCCATTTGGAACTCTCTGTCGTGCATTTGTTCAACCAGCTCATGTGCCACGTGTTGATCTTCCTTGCGCTCCTCGCTTCTGAGGTCAACTTCCTCCTTGTGCTGCTCGCGTCTGAGTTCAAGGTCCTCCTTGTGCAACTGCATTTCTTCTAAGAACATTGCACTCGTGGACTCCCCCTTCTTTTCATCAAATTGGTGCAGGTATTCCAAAAATAGGTGGTCTCGGTCCCGTGTCCGCTAACCTATAGGGATGTAAATGTACAATGAGTGACAGTAAATACTTTTGATGAGCTTCCAGTTACATGACTTTGAACTTATTGGAACTTGACAAAGGGGCAGGAAACTCTGTTCGAGTGGCGCAGTTTCTGCTTGTGGACGGACCATCCTCGCTTGTACCTTCCTAACGCATCGACTTAAACGGTTTCAACAGATTCGTGCAAGGAGTAAGAGTACAGTACAATGATTTAGGTAGGGGTAAAACACGGCACTCACGTTAATGTACTTTCATTTTTCATAGTTACAGAACAGAATATGCCACACTACATTGCCAAATATGGCGGCATGCACTTGAAGCTTTTTTAGGCAATACACACTAGTAAAATTGCAGGAATGTAACTTTTTTTTCCCCTTTCTCAATGCACCATTATGAGTGAAATGAAAATTGTATATGTGAGTATGAGGATTTATTATTGTGTATGCCTATGAATTTCATGTACATACGCTAATGACAAATGCACGCATGTGTTAAGGTGCAATTGTTTACACAAGCAGGATTACACTTTTTCTTTTAGTACATTCCAGTAAAAGAAAATGTGTAGTAAATTAATACATTCCAGTAATGTACTTTTTTTTTTTTTTTTTTTTTTTAATGAAATGAGTCAGTAGATATAAAGAATGGGTAGGACTAGACAAGTTTTTAACTTCTTTCTACTCCTTTGAACATGTAAACTATTATGAATGATTGCAATAAGTTTCTTCTTTCTTTTAAAATGTTAACTGCTACTCATTTGTTTATAATGTCCAATAAACAAACAAACACACTGCCTTATTCAACGAAGCAAAATTAATTGTGAGTGGGGTGTTGCTTTAAAAGTTTTAAATGAAGCTTTTGAAGTTATATAAAATGAAATGAAACATACCAGGACTGTTCAGGGAGGCATCATGACGTAAAGGAGAGCACAGAGAAGGTCCAGCTGTAAGTCACAGTACATAACATTATTTTTCTTACGTTTCAGTTTCCCTAGAACTGTTTATGAGTTGTTGTTGTTTTTTTTGTTTCTTTTATGAGTTGTTAGGTGATGAGGCTAACAAGTTAAAACGTTTTAGTTACGTTGAATGCAGAGCTTTGTATTAAGGAAAAAAACAAAAAACAAAAACAAAGTGGTTGTTTTGCTTTTAACAGTGAATAGTATGCCTAGCTTCCACACGTCCTTTTCACGAAGCTTTTCAATTTCGTCACTGAAAGCAGGGCTATTTCGGCGTTAGCTGCCTACAATACTTTTCGTTTACTAGGTTAATTGATTTAGGAATGATTTCACATTACATGGGCTCGGAGTTGCCCTGGATGCGTGACTTTGCCAAGCTTAAGCTAACATGCTACGCTAACAGTTTAATGCTAGCGCGGTGTAAAAGCCACGTTGCGACCAAGCATCGACCTAAATAAATATATATACAAAGATGTGCATGAGGCAATTCTGTCTTACATTCGTGTGTTAGCAAGGCTGTTGGCAATGAATCCTCGCACACTGCCGTGTCCTTGCACATTGCTTCCAGCATGGTGATTGCAGAGTCCTCCTTTGTACTATTGGTGGTACAACCCATCCGGTGGCCGAGAATGTCGTCCAGTCTTTCATACATTTATTAATTTTGCGGTCATTTCCACTGTGGTTGTTGTGGTCCTTGAGTTTCCTTTAGTCCTTTCCTTTCCTTTCCTTTTATTATTTTTTTGAACATATAAACAGATGAACAGCAGAAATAAAACAGAAAACAACAACAATCAAAAGAGAAGAAAATCCCAATAAAATAATCATTCAATCAATCATAACTTACATGTTCAAAAGGGAGTAGGAAGAAGTTAAAAACTTATCTAGTCCTACCCCTTTTACTCAATATATTTAAACTTATTTCATTATTAATACAATTTTAATTTACTAATTATTAAAAAAAAAAAAATAATAATAATAATAATAATAAATGATATATATAATCCAAGTTATATATATATATATACATATATACATACATACACACACATATATATATATATATATATATATATATATACATATATACATACATACATATACACACATATACACAAGTGCACTTAACATATTCACATTTACCAAAAACATATATACATAAATTTACTAAACATATACCATAATACCTTTCTAGATCATTTACACATACTCACATGTACATTTTTCATATTCTGGTCTGACATAGATAATTTTTTTGAACTTTACTTTTAAACATTTTTTTAAACTCCAGCATTGAGTCACAATTTTTCAGAGCAATTTCCAAATGATTCCACAGATCAACACCTTTTACAGATACACACCTTTGCTTAATATTTGTTCTTATTTTGGGTTTTTTGTACACACTTGTACCCCTTATATCATAAGGACTGTGTCTAATTTCAAATAACTTCTGAGTACTGTGGCAGAGTAAATTGTTATAAACTTTATACATTATTTGTGCTATTTTAAAATCCACCAAGTCATAAAATTTCATTGCATTTAATTTAATAAATAGTGGATGTGTTGGTTCTGTATATTTTGATCCATTAATAATTCTTATAGCTTTCTTTTGCAATTTGAAAACGGTGTTAGTATTTGTTTTATATGCCATTCCCCATAATTCCACACAATAGGTCAAATATGGTAATAATAGTGAACTATATAATATATATAATGATTTCATGTTTAAAACATCCTTACTTTTATAGAGTATCCCTATGATTTTTGACATTTTCCTTTTAACAGTTTCTATGTGTGGCTTCCAACATAATTTATCATCGATAATAACTCCAAGGAATTTATTTTCATTCACCCTTTCTATTTCAATTGAATTCACCATAATTTTAACTTGATGAGTGATTTGTCTAGTGCCAAAAACTATGAACTTGGTTTTATTTAAATTCAATGATAATTTATTTACATCAAACCATTTTTTTATTATATTCAATTCATACTCCACAGTAGTCAGAAGCTGCTTCAGGTTTTCTCCTGAACAATAGAAAGTTGTATCATCAGCAAATAAGACACTTTTCAATATTTTTGAGACATAGCAAATATCATTTATGTACAGTATAAATAATTTAGGGCCAAGCACAGACCCTTGGGGAACTCCATGAGTGATCTTCATGTGTTCTGATTGTACATTATTAAACTGCACATACTGATATCTATTTTCCAAATAACTTTTCATCCACTTATAAGCTAAACCTCTTATTCCATATTTATTTAATTTATTCATTAATATAGAATGATCTATAGTATCAAAAGCTTTTTTTAAATCCATAAAAATCCCAACAGTAAATTTTTTATTATCTATTTCGGTAGATATTGCTTCTACAAGCTCCATGACTGCCATTGAGGTGGTCCGTTTTTCTCTAAACCCATATTGGGTTTCACTTAAGAGCTTATGTTTCTCAATAAAATTATCCAATCTATATGAAAATAATTTTTCTAGAATTTTTGAGAACTGTGGCAACAATGATATTGGTCTGTAGTTATTAAACGTGTGTCTTTCTCCACTTTTATGAACAGGAATGACTTTGGCTATCTTCATTTTTGATGGAAATATACCAGTTTTAAATGATAAATTACAAATATATGTAAAAGGTTGTACAATATATTTCATAATACTTTTAACTAATGTCATATCAATGTTAAGACAGTCAGTAGACTTTTTATTTTTTAATGTTTTCACAACATTTAATACTTCTATATCATTAACATCATTAAGAAACATTGTGGATGAATTATTTACAATGTTCTTATCTATTTCACGTTTGTTTCTTGGCTCTGGGATTTTGTTTGCCAAGTTACTGCCCACGTTAACTAGATATTCATTAAAATTATTAGCTATGTCAGAAATTTCATCAATTACCATATCGTTATCTTTTATAAAATATTGTGGAAAATTTGTTTTTTTAGAACTTTTTTTAATTACATGATTTAGTGTTTTCCATATTTCTTGTGTATTGCTTTTATTCTGTTCTAATAATTCATGGTAATAATCTTTCTTTCTTATTCGAATAATATTTGCTAATTTATTTTTATATATCTTGTACTTTGTTTCAGCTTCCACAGTTCTCAATTTAATAAATCTTTTATATAAATTATTTTTCTTTTTGCATGCATTCTGTATTCCCTTCGTCATCCATGTCTTATTTGGACCTTTATACTTTCTTGTAATTTTAATTGATGGACAATGTTTATTATATAAAGAAATAATGGTTGACTGAAATTCACTATATGCAATATCAGGATCGTTATTTGAATAAACCTCAGACCAGTTGTGTTTCTCTAAATCCAACTTAAAGGCAGCCATGGAGCGTGTTGTTCTTACTCTAGTTTCAAATGTGTAAGTAGTCGGCTTCATTTTTTTATCAAAATAATCATAAAAAATTGCAAAGATCGGGAGGTGATCACTTATATCGTTAATAAGGAGTCCACTTTCTATTTTAAGGTCAATTTTATTTGTGAATATATTATCAATTAGTGTAGCTGTATCGATTGTTATTCTACTAGGTTTTATAATAACAGGAAATAAACTATTACTATACATCATATTTATAAAATCAGTTGTCTTCTGATGTCCATTAGGATTTAATAAATCAATGTTAAAATCACCACACAATATTCGCAATTTTTTATCATTTGTATAACTAAGGATATCTGTTAACTTATCGTTAAATGTATCAAGACATGATCCTGGTGTCCTATATATACAACTTATAATTACGTTTGATATATTTTTTATGTGAACTTCAATAGTTACACATTCCATTACATTATCCACAGTAGTAGTTAGATGTTCAATTTTACAACATTTGAAAACCTTATCAACATATATTGCAACTCCTCCTCCCCTTCTGTTTTCCCTATTCATTGTAAACAATTCATATCCTTCCATTTCTATATCGCTTATTTTCTCATTATCAAGCCATGTCTCTGATATGGCTATAATTTGGAATTTATTTATTTTACTCAAGCATTTTTTAATTTCTGTAAAGTTTTTATATAGACTTCTACTATTAAAATGTATGATTGAGAATGCACGAAAATCCTTACTTACATTTACATTGAATTGCTCATCAGTGTGGTACTCGCAGGCAAGGTCATAGTTGTTACTACATAAAAATTTATCTGGATCAATGCCATTTTCTGGATCAGATGTCTTATGTTCCGTATAATCAAATATTTGTAATTTTTTTGTGTTTGGGTATAGATTTTCCATTCTAGTATTTGTCAACTTTTCGTCATCAAGTGTACTGTGTCTTCCTTCATTTTATTGATGAGTTGTGTTGGTGCAAGTGTCTGGGTGTGCTTGTACGGGGATGAATTATAAGCTTGTCGTATTTTAGGTAGGCAATATCTCCTCTTTCCCGTGCTGCTTTCATTTCTGGTATAAGTTCTTTCCGTTTTTTTCGAACAATATCAGTAAAATCCTCATTTATGTATATGTTTGTGCCCTTAAGATGTTTTGTTTTTTGTAGAATTTTTATTTTATCTTTGTACTTTTCAAATTTAACTGTAATTGTCCTGGGTCTGGTCCTCCCAGTTTCCCGTTTGCCAGTCCGATACATAGTCCTGTTGGAGTTTCTTTAGTTTTTCCCTCACCTGCTTTTGTGTGTGTAATGTTAACTCTGCTAGCTTCGCGGTTATTATCGTTTCTTGTTGGACTTTCGAAGTGCCGTTGGGTCTCCTCGTCCCATGTTTGCTCAGGAGAGCCTGTAATTCCTCGTCCGTCCACCTCTCGGTTTTTTAATCCTTCCATTGCCGAAATGTTTGAAGAAAAAGTCGTAGCGCCCGATAGAGTATAGTAAAGAAGAAATGGCGGCTTTACCGCGGAAAAAAAAAAAAAACATCTAACCAAAACGACACACCTCCTCATCCAGTCAACCAATCATAACACACTAGACAACACGCCCCCACCTTGTGTCGTTCAGGGTACACCCAAATAACCTCCTCATGCCTAGGAACTTAGGTAGTACCGTTCCGACCCCCCCAGACCCGGAACTGGTTTTGTGTGTGAACGCAAACTTTGGACAAACTCCCCCGGAACATATGGAAGTTCCATCATAAGTTCCTGCGGTGTGAAAGCGCCTATATTAAGCAAAGGTG
Source organism: Festucalex cinctus (assembly GCF_051991245.1). Taxonomy (NCBI): domain Eukaryota; kingdom Metazoa; phylum Chordata; class Actinopteri; order Syngnathiformes; family Syngnathidae; genus Festucalex; species Festucalex cinctus. Next base: position 26,655,131 of record NC_135417.1, read on the forward strand.
TGTATCTGTAAAAGGTGTTGATCTGTGGAATCATTTGGGAATTGATCTGAAAAATTGTGACTCAATGCTGGAGTTTAAAAAAATGTTTAAAAGTAAAGTTCAAAAAAATTATCTATGTCAGACCAGAATATGAAAATTGTACATGTGAGTATGTGTAAATGATCTAGATAGGTATTATGGTATATGTTTAGTAAATTTATGTATATATGTTTTTGGTAAATGTGAATATGTTTAAGTGCACTTGTGTATATATATAACTTGGGTTATATATTTCATTTATTATTATTATTATTATTATTTTTTGATAATAGTAAATTAAAATTGTATTAATAATGAAATAAGTTTAAATATATTTAGTAAAAGGGGTAGGACTAGATAAGTTTCTAACTTCTTCCTACTCCCTTTTGAACATGTAAGTTATGATTGATTGAATGATTATTTTATTGGGATTTTCTTCTCTTTTGATTGTTGTTGTTTTGTTTGTTTTTTTCCTTATCTCTGCTGTTCATCTGTTTATATGTTCAATAAATTCAGAAAAAAAAAAAAAAAAAAAAACGACGGCCCCACAACATCCAGAGCCTTTAGGAACTCCGGGCGGATCTCATCCACCCCCAGGGCCATGTCACCGAGGAGCTTTCCAACCACCTCAATGACTTCGACCCCAGAGATAAGAGAGCCCACCTCAGAGTCCATAGACTCTGCTTCCTCAAAGGAAGACATGTTGGTGGATTTTAGGAGGTCTTCGAAGTATTTTCCCCACCGACTGACGATGTCCCAAGTCGAGGTCAGCAGCACCCCATCCCTCCTATACACACTGGTGATGGTGCACTGCTTTCCTCTCCTGAGATGCCGGAGGGTGGACCAGAATTTTTTCGAATCCGTCCAGAAGTCGTTTTCCATGGCCTCGCCCAACTTCTCCCAGACCCGAGTTTTTGCCTCAGCTACCACCGAAGTCGCATTCCACTTGGCCAGCCGGTTCCTGTCAACTGCCTCCAAAGTCCCACAGGCCAAAAAGCGCCTGATAAGACTCCTTCTTCAGCTTGACGGCGTCCCTTACCGCTGGTCGATCGACTGCTACAACAATGGAGGGGGCGGAACATGGTCCACTCGGACCACTCTGCCGCAAATCCAATGGCACGACTACAAAGTTGATCATCGAACTGCGGTCTAGGGTGTCCTGGTGCCAAGTGCATATGTGGACACCCTTGTGTTTGAACATGGTGTTCGTTATGGACAGTCCGTGACGAGCACAGAAGTCCAATAACAGAACACGGCTCTGGTTGTGATCGTGGAGCCCGTTCCTCCTAATCACGCTCCTCCAGGTCTCGCTGTCATTGCCCACATGAGCATTGAAGTCCCCCAGCAGAACAAGGGAGTCCCCAGAGGGAGTGCTCTCCAGCACACCCTTTAAGGACTCCAGTTAGGGTGGATACTCTGAGCTGCTGTTCGGTGCATAAGCACAGACAACAGTCAGGACCCGTCCCCCCACCCGAAGGCGGAGGGAGGCTACCCTCTCGACCACCGGGGTTAAACCCCAACGTACAGGCGCCAAGCCGGGGGGACGGGTGGGCAACTCCACAGTGGAAGAGGGTCAAACCCCTCTCGAGGGGATTGGTACCAGAACCCAAGCGGTGTGTGGAGGTGAGCCTGACTATATCTAGTCGGAACTTCTCAGCCTGACACACCTGTTCAGGCTCCTTCTTTGCCAGAGAGTTGACATTCCATGTTCTCAAAGCTAGCTTCAGTAGCCGGGGGTCGACCACCAAGCCCCCCCCCCGGCTGCCGCCTAGCTTACTGCACAGCCGACCCCTTTGGCCCCCCTCACAGGTGGTGAGCCCATGAGGAGATGGATTGCATTTATTGCTTGTGTTTGTTAAATATACATGAGGAGGACTTTGGAAAAAGTACCAATTACGATATTAATGGGGAAAAAATCGGATCATTTTAAAAAAATCTTTCAGCCCTAGATCAAACGCCTGCCGTTCAGTGTGAGAGCAGTACTGAACTGCTGTACAGGAATGAATAATGTACAGACATAAAATTCTGCTCTATTCTGCGTACTACTGTATACAGTGCATGCAGATACCAATGTGTCTGATGGCAGCAAAAAGAACAAACCTGTGCATTGACGCAGTTCCCAAAATGTAAGTCTTCTTAATGCCTCCATCTGGTCTAGGTGGAGTTTGCCTTCACAGTTTGGCGAAGCTTCCCAGATCGTATTGTTGGGTACCCAGCTCGCAGCCACTTCTGGGATAGCAACAAGGAGCGTTGGGGCTACACCTCCAAATGGACCAACGACTACTCTATGGTGCTAACTGGAGCTGCCATCTATCATAAGTACTTAGTCCTGCTTTCATCACTCCCACTCTTTTAGACACTCTTCTGTTCTACTCAACCCATTCTTATTGTCCCAATTTCCTCAGATACTACCACTATCTGTACACAACATACCTTCCAGCCAGTCTGAAGACCATGGTGGACCAGATGTCAAACTGTGAGGATATTTTGATGAATTTCCTCGTGTCCTCTGTCTCCAAGCTGCCCCCCATCAAGGTCACACAGAAGAAACAATACAAGGAAACCATGATGATTCAGGTGAGTGACACTACAGTTTGGACCAAATATTTGCTCTCGTGGAAAATTATTTCCACCCTTGATAGTTTCACAAGGTGGTATGAAGGATCCCAATAATATGTGATTGTCTTTTTCACGCTTGCCAGATCTCCCGGGCTTCTCGCTGGGCTGACCCAGACCATTTTGCTCAGCGACAGACTTGCATGAACAAGTTTGCCAACTGGTTTGGCACCATGCCACTGGTTCATTCTCAGATGAGACTCGACCCGGTCCTCTTTAAAGACCAGGTATCCATACTGAGGAAGAAGTACAGGGACATCGAGAGGCTATAACGCTCTAGAGCCCCCCCTGCTCTCTGGACATAACGGAGTGAGTGAGGGGGCGTCCATTTCTTATGCATCAATGGGTCAACTGAGGAAGAAGTACAGGGACATCGAGAGGCTATAACGCTCTAGAGCCCCCCCTGCTCTCTGGACATAACGGAGTGAGTGAGGGGGCGTCCATTTCTTATGCATCAATGGATCAATGGAGAAGCAAATATGGTGGGCAAGAAGGGTTAAGTGGAGACTGCACACACCTCGTCTCCTCTGTATGGCATCTTTTATTTGTTCCCTCGTGTTTTGGGCAGTAGCAGAGTGTGCAGCTCCATCTCCAACTGAAGGAACAGAAGGCCTAAAACTGCCAAAGTCCTGCATTTGGATGTTAATGCTTTCTTGATTGCCCCAAATGGCAACAAACCACTCCATTCCCCTGAAACTGTTCCCCTCAGTACACTATGCACACACTCATGAACGTTTTGCTGATATTATAATCCATCCATTTTCTTGACCGCTTATTCCTAACAAGGGGGGGGGGGGGGGGGTGCTGGCGCCTATCTCAGCTGGCTCTGGGCAGTAGGCAGGGGACACCCTGGACTGGTTGCCAGCCAATCGCAGGGCACACAGAGACGAACAACCATCCACGCGCACAAGCACACCTAGGGACAATTCGGAGCACCCAATTAACCTGCCATGCATCTTTGGAATGTGGGAGGAGACCGGAGTAACCGGAGAAGACCCACGCGGGCACGGGGAGAACATGCAAACTCCACCCAGGAAGGCCGGAGCCTGGACTCGAACCGGAGTCCTCAGAACTGGGAGGCGGACGTGCTAACCACTCGTACACCGTGCCGCCCTGATATTATAATAATCAGCAATATTTTAGATTCTATATTGTAAATAATGGAGAGGATAACACTATTTTGGATGTGTTTTTACAGTTCTAGTATTTGTTTTTTTTAATTATTATGATTATTATTCAGACTTTTATTATTATATTATTATTATATATTATACTATTATTATTATTATTATTATTATATTACAGTTATGCTCCCACTGTTTCACAAGCAGTTGGCAGGGTGAGTAAGACCCTTCACCACATTTAGGATCATATTCTGCTCAGTGCCTCAACATTAGACTTTTTTTTTTACTTACAAGTCTAAATAAAAGGATGTGATTCAAAGTGAGTGTCTATCTGCTTTTGCTTTATTTTCTTCATAATTGGTGATTGTCTGATCAACTCCCTTTGAAGTCCGACGACTTGAACAATAATAGAATATCAAACCAGTGTAGAAGCTTACCCACTGGTAGTACTCTGTTTTTTTTTTTGTTTTTTTTTTTTTTAAATGTTTTATTGCTTCTAAATAGACTATTCTAGATACTATTCTAACATGACATCTGACCAAGTCTTTGACATACACTGGACTAATTATTTTCATTTCAGCTCTGTTTGTCTGTTTAAATCCTGTATTTAAAAAGCGCCTTTTCCTGAGTGAAAACGGAAGACCGGGCCTTTAATCTTTATGCAGATTGAAATAAAATCCACCACAGATATGCAATGAAGGCAGAACTTTTATTTTTTTGTATTTGTGGCATATGAACAGTATATGATAAAATAATTTGTTTTTTAAAAATTATGGTCTCGGTGGAGTTTTATGGTTGTAATGTTTCTGGAAAAAACATTGATAAAGTAATTCTATTTATCAACAATAGGCCGTCAGGTCACACACGTTTTCGTTCAGTTTCGCTCCACTACCAGGGGCACTAAATAATCTTTACTTCATAAAATAGATTTATTAGTAGTAAGTAAGAATCCGTGGAGTTCACCCTCTGAAAACCTGCCAATTTTGTGTTTTCGGTGGTGAAACCCTGGCACTATTTTGCGATGAGGCGCAGTGATATCTGGTGTGGGCGTAGTGCCATTAGGTCGGTAGCGGTGTGATTTAGGTCACATGAGCCAATCAGGTAGGTGCTGCTTTCTCCTCACCATAGCAACCGCATATGAAAAATGGCGACCACAACGTCGGAGAGCGAAGAAGAGCGAAAGGAGAAAAAAGTTAAAAAGAAAGTGGGGAAAAAACTTCGTTCCCGTTCAGGTTTGCCCATCGCTTCAGCTGGCCCCGTCCTTCCAGCCATCTGCATCATTTGTAAAAATAAATTTCAAAGTATACTCGTCTGGGATCGGAAGGAACACGGAAGAGGGATCATCTCGCCAAAGCAGAAACATTGTCGGCAGGTATGTGCTACACACACGCGTGCCCATTTCTGTTATTAATGTGACGGATATTTAGTATAGGGTTGAAAATAATTTGTTGCTAGGTTAAGTTTTAAGGCTATAGTTTAGTAAAAACGCGAGCTGCTGAATGATTTATCGAGTGAATCCAACAGTGGTTACCAAACTCGGGTTACCTGTGCCCATCAGAGTCATAATAGAGAGTCACAGCTACACCCTCCCTTTCACCCAAACTCTCTCTCACCAACCTCAACAAACACTTTACTTTACTTAAATCTGTGATGTGCATATACTGTAAAGAGGTGATGTGACAATAACACTTATAATGTAATTCTTTTTTGTGTAAAGGCGGGTTGCTGCAGGCAGATGAGATGATGAAAAACAAAATAAATAAAACTGATTCTCTAAAAATGAAAAACAGTTGGTTGTTAATTACATGCAAATGTGTTTTTTTTTGTCTTCTGTATTTATAATTGTTCTTTGACCAAGAAAGTATATAGGCCTATAGGTATATTTTTATTTCTATCCAAATATACGATTATCCACTAGAATTTTCAGTAGGCTATCCGAATACCAAAATATTCGATAGCTGCAGCACTAATAATACTAATTTTGAGTTGTGGCACGCCCACACGATTTATTTTACCACACACCCGTGTCAAAACTAGCTTACTGCACACACTGCACCCCAACTTCAAATTTTTGCTAACATAATAATAATAATAATATATGAATTTTGTTGGATCCAAAAGCAACTTACATAATTATAGTTTCATATGATTGTAATTGTCTTATTTTCAAATGTTTAAATATTTTCTTGATTTGAACAAAATATAATTGTTTTGAATAATCTTGATTTCAATTATTACCAAAATAATTGTGATGATTATTTTTTTCCATAATAGAGCAGCCCTAGTGTGATGTGAATATGTGTATCTTGTGCTCATCTTTCCCTTTAATTTTCTATTTCAGACAGGATATACTGAAACGAAGATTGAGGCGTGATTTCCCCCAGCTGGTTTTTCACACCCCTCTCGAACAACACCTCTGAAATGGTTTTTGTAGAGACATTAACAACTGACAAACTTTTAGACAGGGTACCTCACTCATCAGATACATCAACTACTGAGTCTATTGACGTAAGCCAAGAAAGTGACACTAACACATAGCTGGTACAACATCAGGTTGGAAAATCACAGGGCATATGAGGACACTTTACAGTGCAGGGCTGTAAAATCTATGTAAAATCTGCCATTTTGTTTGTTTCATTATCAAGATGTTAACTCTCCATTTTAACACTTTTTCAAGCAAAAATAAAAATGTCTGTATTCCATTTTTCCACACAAAAAAGCTGTTCCAATGAAGTTCCATGGTTTTATTGTGAATGCACATTTGATTTTTATTTGATTTTTATTTATTTTTTATTAATATTTTGTGTGTGTCGGGCAGGGGTGGGGGTAAATGACATGCTGTGATGACATAATCTGATACTTTAATAAATATTCTATATGTTATAATAATCTGGGCTCTGAATGCATCTATTTCCATCTAGTCCATTTTGCCTTGTTCCAGGTTTGTGGTGCATGGTGGTATTTTTGGCCGATGTATGCTGCTTCTTGTGTACCTTTCGCTACGTAGTAGGTTGTGAATTGTTTTCATATATGAAACATAAACATAGCTAAATGAAACATTCGTGTGCTGGTGTCACTTCCAGTTGAAGTGTTTTTTTGTTTGTTTTGTTTTTGTTTTTTTACAAATTTAATATATTTAATGATCTAAATTTACATGATTGCACCAAACCACCAATACTTGTTTCTGATGTTAGGTACATGTATTTATAACATCTGGGAATGATTTTCTGTTGCCAAATTTAATGTAAGACGTTTTACAACCAAAAACTGCAGCACAAGATGTTCGTTTTTTGTTATTTACCTATATATGCATTTCTGGCTTGTGACAAAATTGGGGCAGGAAAACATTGGGTGAACTTTTAACCCAAAGTTCAGAAGGGTATTATCTATCAAAAAATGCATTGATAAGTAGTGCCCAGACAGTGGAGCGAAACTCATTTTCTAGACACTTTTTGGGGGTTCACTCCACGGCCTACAAACATTGTCCTAAATGTGTCTATTGTTTAAAAAGGAACACTTAATGGTTGAAAATTGACTGTGATTAAGCAATTTGATGATACAGTTCCCTTAATTTAAAAAAAATTAATGTATACCATAATTTTCAAAAAGTATGTATCGGCGATACTATCCTATTTTCTTGGTATCGGATCGAAAGCAAAATTTGCAGTATCACACACCACTAATTGTCGTATGGATTTTTTGAGCACACCCCTACTATCAGGAGGAAAATGAGAGCCACCAGAGACAAAAACAGAGCTGACAGCAGGGCATCAAGTAAACCTGCGCTTCCAGGAAGGAACCCCAGGCAATGTCATGGTGCATCGGGGCAGTGATTAAGGCAAAGGGATTCCCAACCAACTACTGAAGATTGACGTATTTTGAAAATACCATCCATCCATCCATTTTTTCCATGCAAAACACTGGGAAGTATCTATGAACGATGATTTATTCACAGTACGGAATTCTAATTTTTCAACATTCTGTTTTCGTGGGTTTTATGAGTTGGAAGCCCAAATAATGCAAAGATAAATGTCAAGTCAACACCTGCAACATTTAAAATACACAGAAGAAAGAATGAGAAGACACAAGGATTTGATTACTCGCGAGGAGAAGCTGACAGAGAGTTGTGCGCAGATCACAAGCTCCCAGCCCCTTCTGACACAACTCCCTACTTCTCCTCTTTTATTTGGGATTCCCTAACATACACAATAGGCTACACACTTGCCTCTGAGGAAAATGGGAGTGCTGGCAGCAATGTGATAAGCAACTCCAGCAGTCGTAAAATACAGAGGACATCCTTTAAATCGTCACGACTACTAATCCTTGAAGGCTGTAGTTCTTCATTCCCACATTCCAGATGTCCTCAGGTTGAATAAACATGCAGCAGCTCCACACCCATAGTGAAATACTGAATTCATAGTGAAATACTGAATCCATAGTTTACAACTAACTCTGTAATAAGAGAAAATATAGAATAATATATACACAATAACTCTAACATTCCCCCCTGTTTATTATATATTTGCTCAAAGTCTCATACCATGTATTTGTTAAAAAAAGCAAAACATCACTTTCACAGTGCATAACACAATTTTTCCCATTACACAAATAAGTCCTTTGTCAACACTATCAATACCACATAGAGCATGACGTAACATTTCTCTTTCCATCATAAAACCCCACATTAGTAAAATTATCATAAGCACAATATAATTCAACGTGTCGTCTTTAAAGTGCAATCAATGTGTTGTTGCTCTAATGTGTGTACATTATCCAATGCTTCTGTATGTAATTCTCAGCACTAATAATTCAACCAGCTGTCTCTCTTCCTCTTCAAGATGGCCCCAAAAATCAAAATCAAAAAGACAGCCCCAACTGCGTCTGATCGCATCTTACGCTCCATTTGATTCAGGAAAGGGACTCGTCTCCATGAATTGTCCCTTCTGACACATCATGCACAGTAGACAGGCCCTGGACTTCACAGCGGTTGGGGGAACTTTGAGGGTAGCAAACAATGTGCTCCCAAAGTCTTCACTGACTTACTTGGTCAGACTTTTCACAGCGAGTCAAGCTGCTTGTTTCTCCTCTGACCTCACTTCAGTCAGGCTTCGCTCCGCAACCTGGCAAGCTGTTAGTCAATGGTACCTGTTTTGTGCCATGTGATAGGTGAATCTAGGAGAGTCGTTCAGCGATCTTCACAACCTTCGGGGCCAACAACACTTACAAGGGCCTTCCCACCTTAGGCTGGACCTTTAATCAAAGTCAGTCACTACCCTTGATGGGAGGCTTGCCTTCCTGCTGAGATAGAGAGTCATCTGGCATTTGATTAAACATTTTCACTTCCTTATCATTTAAACAATCTTCTCATATAGTCACTTGAATAAATTTCTTTCATCTGTACGGCTTAACAGGTTATTACAATAGGCAAATTTAAATGGTCCACCACACGAAATTTCAAACGAGCTTAACTGTCTTGTTCCTTTTACAATTTCCCAAATTACTTAATCATCAATTATCTTATCTCCATGCTTTGATCATGTATTTTTCTCGCTTTTCTGTTTTTCCCTTAAACAATGTAACATATAAAGTGACTTTCATTCATTACTCCAAATAACTAGTACGTCATATAGAGACATGATCTGTTCACACAATGCTTCTGCCATAATAATAACATCCAGTTGTTTTTCTGGAACAATTTCAACTCATTGTTACATTTTTTAAGACCATCAATCAGTACTTGTTAATATTGACATTGTCTTACTTTTTGTTCAATTCCATAAAATCCATAGCCACTAACAAAAATTGTAAAATATTAGAAACATCAATTCCATGTATAACAAAATTCTAAAACAAAATTCCAAAAACATAAAAACTTAAAAAATTAAAAATATAAAATTTACATGCGGTATTGCCGTATTGTTACCAACTCCCCCCTTTTGAGACATTTTTATGGCTCACAACTCAAAATCATTATCCAAGCCACTTCATATAAATCTTATGCTGCATGCAATTTAAAATAATTTCACAATATTTACAAAAGGTTTTCATTTTTCCTTTTTTTTCTTTTCCACTACAGTGTTCCCTCGTATATCAGTGGGTTAACCTTCATACAGTCATTTTCCTCTTCCAAAAAATTACACAGCTGTACAAAAATCCACAAAATCAGCACTTTTTTTCTTTTCTTTTTTTTTTTTTTTTTAAACAACTATGGAATTTAAAACAATTGGGACCCTGTAGCCTTCACCGCTCTGGCCCTAATTTGCGAAAGAACACTGTAGTTTACATGTCTTGGACGGATAGAATTTTATAGTCTACCCATAGCATAGTAGTAGTCTGGCATTTCTTCAAAACTAATTGTATCATACTACATCTTGTATTGTTTACAACCATATAATCAAGTTTAAATGTAACACATCTTTCCCAAAGCCATATGTAGTTAATAATAAAGCCACCATGAATATCAATCATCTTGTACACAATTAATATAAAATACTGGCTTAAATTCTACTTCATGCATTCTAAACAAAACTCATAACCATGTCAGCAATCAATTGTCTGTTCAAATGGCCTTCCAATATCTTCGTAAAGCCACTACTATCATTGTTCAATTTAAATCACAAACTGCATTTTTCACATTCATCTATCTATTAAAATTTGTCAAACATTGTCGTTGTTATCAGTATCTCAATTCAATTTCAGTAGTAGAATTGTTAGCATAATTATCCACCCAATTCATGTATAATTATATATGTATAATCACAAACATCAAAAGTTCATAACAGGTCACAATTTCACTCAGGAATTTAAGATATCATTTTGTAATTTGTTTCAAATCTTAGGGCCGACAAAATTACTTCGTTTTATCGTTGGGTCTCCATCATAACCACTTTACAATCAAAACAATCTCAATATTACACCCTTGTTGCACAAAAGTGTAATACACCTTTATTTACATCATTCTCCAATTTCTTCTTTCTTTTAAGTTGTTGCTGGTTTTCATTTCACAGCTCAATTTTCTTTCATGCCATAGAAGAATTTTGTCCATGCAAGTCAAAATCTGACTTCCCAAATGTACCCAAACAATTTCGAATTGCTTGAGAGGGTATTGTGGGACATTCACAATATCCTTGTAGTAATAATATATATATGTATGTATATTTCCCTTCCAGTGCAAATTTAGACCAGAATATACAATTTGGGTGTACTGTTATAGTACTTATTCATTCCTCAAATTTTCATCAAGAATCCAAATTATCTAATAATATATTTCCAGTTAGTAAGTTTAGTATTTTCAATCAGCACTTCTGCCCTTTGCGAGTCCTTAATCACTAGTCTAATTTATCTCCAATTCAGCATTTTACTCAAATAAATCATCTTTAGCATAGATGATATCTGATCTGTTTGCTCTGATTTCCACTTACTTACATGTTGTCAAGAAACCCAACATCAGAATGAATGAATGAATGAATGAATGAATGAATGAATGATGAATTCATAAGGAAGCAGGTTAAACAGTTCTTCCTATTTAGTTTTAAAGAAAAACAAAAGTTCTGTCATCTCCATTTGTTCTGCCATAATTGTTATATGCAGTGTCACTGTATCAAACTCATCATCAGTTTACAGGTAGTCAGTCAACTGTGACACTCGTAGGTGTGGCATTGTTTTCGTTCTCACATTTATGCTCAGAGTGACATAGCTTATCATCTCCCTTCTTTACAATCAGTTCCCTCGCTTTTTGTAGTAAGGCGTCAGCTACCATTTAAGAATTTATTTAGGATATAGACTACGTCGTAAAAATGCAAAGATCCTACACCTTTCACATAGCGATATCCCTTTTTCTACTCAGCTTATCTTTTTATTACCATGTTGCCATCTAATGTAGACACCAAGACTAGGTCTAATCCAATTTAATATAATTCTGCTTACTGGTTTCGTTTCATCTTTGTTTTTTATGTTCACCTTGTTCAAATAAATGGCCGTTTTTCCACCAACAACAATTACCAGGGCAATAAAAATTCCTCATGGGGCATCCAAGTACTATCTCGGCAGCAGGGTCTCACGAACCTAAGGTGGTTACTTTGAGGGGTCAGTATTTTTACAGCAGCTCGTCTCAATCAAACTCATTTAAATTAATTACAGAGAACTCTAAGACACTGTAAAAACACAATTCTAAATTCCCTGCTGAACTTTTGCAACCAAAAACTCACTTTACCCAGAACTCAAAGATCCTGGGCTTGTTGGTGGAAAAGCAACTATTAATAATTGTGCTCCTTTAAGAACATTCAAATTCAATTATAAATGCCATTTTTTTTCTTCTTCATCAAATTCAAATCTCAGCTATTTATTTATTTTAAATAACTCACCACTAATAAAAGGTTTGCCTTCTAAACCATTTTAATAATCTTTTCCCTTCAATGCCTATTTTACTTATCAGGTTCTGGTGAGGGAGAATTTGTTAAATTCCACAGTCAATCACAGCAGGAGCTAAATCAGAATTCAATTAGGAAAACATTCCTCCGTGTAACTAATCTTTTATACAAACTTCAGGACTATATTCAAAACGACATTGTAAAGGCTCTTTCTTACAATTTTATGTTGTTCTCTAATCTGGATCTGCATGAGTCACACCAAATCTATTAGTAAATAGAAACACCACAGTAATGAATTTTTAGAACATTTAACTCCTAGTAAGTATTTTCAAGTCAGTCAATAAGGTTTAAATTACTACCTGTTAAAAAGTCATGAAATCATTGCATTTCCATATAGAAGCTTCTACTATCAGTGTGATATCAAGGCCTTCCCCATTTGGCAATTTGACAAATGGTGCCATTACACACTTTACAATATAGTCATAGCTGAAAACCATCATTACTTACTTAATTCAAAGTTTCAAATTTCTTTAAACTAGTATTTAGTAGACTAGATTAGCATTATTTATCAAATAATCTATATCATTTTAAACTATCTATTTTATACTTTTGAGGGTAATTTCTTAACTCAGTGTCCTCTAACGTTACACCTTCCTGTCTTATCATCATCTACACCACCACAACTTGTTCTAAACACTTCACAAATCCCACTTTAAAATCATCCACTAATTCATCTTCTCTTTATCCAGTTGTTCTAATTCTACCATAATCAATTCTACTTTCACGTTTCTCTCTTACTTTTATCATTTCCCATGCTCAAAACAGTCCAACAAAAAGGATTTTTTTTTATTTATTTTTTTGTCAGAAGTCCAACAACTTGTCATCAATCACCTACTTAACTCACTCTCAAACAATTAGCTTTACCATCCAAAAACAAAATACACAATTTTCACCTGAGGACCGGGTGATGACCCTTTCTGGGACCACTTTTTGGTCCACGCACCTCATATTTGATACAGACCAAAATTTCTCAATTTCACCGTTTTTAACATAGTTATGTTAGACACGATCTAACAACCCCTTATACACAATTTAAACCCTTTTAAGCCGTCGTCTTTAGACAATATGACACACAGACACATACAAGAGCTCACAGAGACAAACACAGTGAGAAGCCACACACATACACTTTTACAGACAATACACTTATGCCTCGATATCATTAGGCTGTTAAAGCTCCAACTTTCCTTTTCATTTTATTCCTTATTTCATATTGTAGTGGATTACCATTATTATTGTTATTATTTTTACTATTGTAAATTAAGCTGGCCAGCAAAAGTATATCTTGTAATCCACGTATTTCAATGCTATATTTTAGATGGATCTAATTTTTCTATGAACATCCAATCCTTACTGGATAGTTCATCTTATAGCTCACCTTTTACTGTTTATTTTCCCCATTTTATATGAATTTGGTACAGTCCACGAACCAAGAGTTTCCTAGGGACTGATAGGTTCAAATAACAGGGTGACAATAAATTTCTCACTGTGGTAATTCTCAAGCTTCTACCCAATAGGGCGGAGAATTCTTGCCTTTGCTTCCACAATGAGTTGTCACTTACAATCCTGTTTGTTTAAAATGAAGTAAGTATCAAATGACACTACACTTCCATTCACTTCACACACTCACACAAGGCCCTTTTATTTTCTGCGTTTCACGGAATTTAAGTACGTACACGACTCCGGCATCGTCTCTTTACACGGACGTTACTGGGCTCCGTTCCCTTTACTTGCCATTGACTAGTATTCACAAGGTTTTTCCTCCCACACAGTACCTTCGTGCAGGCTGCGACAGTACCTTCGCGCAGATTTTACGTCGACATTCCCTTCACACTTTCCCCCGGAAAGTAAATTTTTTCTCACCCAGATGTCTTCTCGTCCTTTGGATTCCCGTCAGCCTTCCAGATCCCAGTCACAGAGACGAAAATCCAGTCCCAGAAAAGGGTAGTATTTGCCGTGGCCACGGTCTTCCTGGAGGTCGACTCTGCAACTGGAATCCTTTAGGCGTCCTGGGATCCGGCTCGAAAGGACCAAGTTAATGTCAAGTCAACACCTGCAACATTTAAAATACACAGAAGAAAGAATGAGAAGACACAAGGATTTGATTACTCGCGAGGAGAAGCTGACAGAGAGTTGTGCGCAGATCACAAGCTCCCAGCCCCTTCTGACACAACTCCCTACTTCTCCTCTTTTATTTGGGATTCCCTAACATACACAATAGGCTACACACTTGCCTCTGAGGAAAATGGGAGTGCTGGCAGCAATGTGATAAGCAACTCCAGCAGTCGTAAAATACAGAGGACATCCTTTAAATCGTCACGACTACTAATCCTTGAAGGCTGTAGTTCTTCATTCCCACATTCCAGATGTCCTCAGGTTGAATAAACATGCAGCAGCTCCACACCCATAGTGAAATACTGAATTCATAGTGAAATACTGAATCCATAGTTTACAACTAACTCTGTAATAAGAGAAAATATAGAATAATATATACACAATAACTCTAACAATAAACAAATAAATACTTGAATTCACTTAAATTGTGGGCCCTAAATCCATAATCTATGAAAGTTTGACTTTTTGAATGGAATTATGGAAATTATTCAACTTTTAGAGGATATTCACATTTTTTGACATGCATCTATATTTAATACATACTGTATAATATACAGTATATATTATGTACTCATTACTCATTTGTCTTACCTGGCAATAGCATATTTGCATACCTTTGTTTGGTTCCTTCTGGTACTGTAAGGAGCTACACGAGCTAAATATTCATCCTTGTGCATGTGGATCTCATCCCATGTCTCGAAACTGATGCGTTTTACATAAATCTATGTCGTCGTGATTGGTTTAGACATGCTGAGAAAATAACATCATCCATCCAGCAGGATCCCATCTCTGCTTGAACAGCAGCCACAGGAGAGTTTTCTGCTCTCAGAAAGCGCATGCAAAGCTCTGGCCTACAAAATTAAAATATGTAAAAGCTGGAACAGTGAAGCAGCACAGTACTATACCCAAGAGTAAACAGTTTAGTCTCAGTTATACACTCACTGGCAAGCATTGGGTTTGCAGTAGCTAAGCAATATGATATTCAGGACGTATCTATACTAAAATGATCCATAAAAACTCAAAGCTCTATTTTCATTGATGCTGCCGGAGAGATATTGATAGTGCTTATATCTATGTAGTTGAAACTCAGAGCATGAGTGCTACGTGCATGAGGGTTGGCCGTCCTTCCAACCTTTCTGCTGTGCAGATCTAACAGTGCACTATTTTGTATACCTGTAATTTTACTACACATCTTTAATAATAATAATGCATCATATTTACATATAGCGCTTGTCAGGACACTCATAGACACTTCACAATGGATACATTATTCATGCACTCACACATTCACACTCTGGTGGCAGTAAGCATGCCCTGGGGAAGGCTGACGTTAACCTGGCAATAGCCAGATTGATATTGCGCTTCACTTAAGAGAGTTTCACCACAATATCAATCTGGGACTGCTCCACGGTGATTTGCTCGGGAAAGGCGGGACATTTTGTTTGAGCTGATCGGATGATGCGGCATTGTACACGTTTGTTTTGACCAATCATGGCCACGGATGGAAATGTCGTCTTTGTTCTCGTCGAAGCGGGGAAAAAAGCACGAACATTGGGCTCCAGGTAGAGGAGTGGAACCGTCACTTGCCTTTGGTGCCAGTTGGCGTGGGTTCGCTCCTCCGCCTGGGAGACCCATGTGGCTTACATGAAGCAAAAAGGGGGTACGCAGGATATGCACCACATAGGGGCGCTGCGCCAGAGGGGGGGGCGCAAAAGCGATGGGAGGAAAATTATTTGGAGCACATGTAATGATCAAATAACAAAAGCACGTGACTTATTAGGCGCTCCTCTGCTGCGTGACTAGGTGCGTTTCCATTACCCCTTTTCGCAAAAATAAAAGCGATATTGCACTATTTTCGATAAAGTACAATTTCGAATTGTCGGTGTTTCCATTGAAGAGAGTTTCGCTTCTGAGGCACAATTCTCGGAATGTCCCGACCTCGCTGTTCTGTAGGAGGTGCTCATGATGTTTACGGTAGACGGACGCCCAGTGTAGTTATATTACTTTAAAAAAAAACACTCACCCCTTATCGGGCGGTTTCAGGCATTTAGTGTTTGGTGTTGTTGTGTGTGTCCCTCGGCAGTCGGCAAGCAGTTCTGACACGAAAGCGAATGGCCCCGTACTTCCTAATTCCTGTAATCCTAAAATGTTGTTCCCACGCAGAGGCTGGGTAAAAGGCGAGTTACAAATTGTTAAAAGTTTCTGATGTTTTCTGGCGTCTTCCCTGCTAAATTATCCAGATATGGCAGGACAGGATTTCAAGCTCTCCTCTCCTTCAACTTCTCGAAGGAGGCTCGCTCGATTACACCTCTCTCTCTTTTGCGCTTATGACGTGCAGTAGCCGATACGAATCACTTCAACATGTAAAACTAAAATACAAAACCGAAATTAATAATTCTTAAAACAAATAGTAATTGCAAGTTTAATAAAAATACACATAAATAACGTGTTACAGTCCTTTCCTCCGTGACCGGGCGGGTGTCACATGACTACGCGAATGCGCAAAAAGTGTTTCCATTACACTTTTGCGAAATACTTCTTTTTCGATACACCTCAATAACCACCTCATGAGAGCGCAAAAACGTTTTTGCGATATTTGAGAGGTTTTTTTTTCGCAAATCCGGTGTTTCCATTACCAGCTTACTTTTGTTAAACATGCCTTTTGCGCAAAACTGAGGGTAATGGAAACGCACCCACTGTCACTTCCTCTACTCGTTTTTTTCTTCTTTTTTTTTTTTAAATGAATTAGTTAGGCAGCTCTGTTATTTTTTATGAGTTTTAGTTATTTAAAAAATGCTTAGTTTGAATAGATTTTTATGGTTGTGATTTATTTAATTAATTTAATTTTTAAAATAAAATAAAAAAACTTTAAAATTAAATAATGTAATTCATTGATTTATTTAAATGATTTAATAAACACTATGGTAAAATGAAAAAAAAAAAAAAGTACTGCATTTCTTACCTAATTGCTGTGTTTCAGCTGAGTTACATGAAAAAGCAGGCGATGCGAAGCGAGCCATTGGAGCCAAAAGTCAAGCACACAAAATTGTCGCCCAAGGAGCGACGTCATCTGAAGGTGCGTTTCTATTGATTGCTGATACAAGACATCACTTGTGTGCGACACTTTCAAACGTTCTTATTGTTCTGCTTAATATAGAAATAAATATACTTGAGATCATAATTAAAGTAATCCCAAAGGCTCATGTATTAAATTAATTATTAAAGATGCAAACGAAGGAAATTTTCGCTATACAGTAATTAGATTTGTAAACATAAAATATAGATTGTTATATATTTTTTTATTTTGTTAATGAAAATGTTTTTTGAATTTTTGTTTTAGTTATTTTGTTAGATTAGTTTAAAATAAATAGCTTTCATGTGTCTCAGAAAGTAGGTAGTTGTGCCCCTGGCTGTTCAACATTCAACACGGAAGCGGTGAGTAATTCTGCAAGAACAGAATTAATAGGTTTAACAGGTTAGGTTTGTTTGTTTGTTTGTTTGCTTACTTTCTTGTTTGCCCCGGCAACGGTGTATTGAGTCAGAATCCTGCCAATACTCGAAACCTCGTAATAAGGGTTTGAATTTCTGAAAACATTTTTGTATGACTGAACATTTGTTTTGAATCTCCAAAAAATGGTTTTGGAGAATATTTTTTGAATGACTGAAAAATCTCTGAAAAAGCTTTAAAATAAAAATAACTGATAAGAAAAGACACACATTTACAAAAGTATGACTTTACAGTGTTTCACCCACAGATTTTCAGAGGTTCAAAATAGAATAGAATAGAATAGAATAGAATAGAATTCAACTTTATTGTCATTGCACTGTCACAAGTTCAGAACAACGAAATGCAGTTTGCATCCATCCAGAAGTGCTTTAGCAAAAATAAATTACATATTTTTAAAATAAGATCGAAACAGTATATACTAGGGGTGTGAATTGCCTAGTACCTGACGATTCGATTCGTATCACGATTCACAGGTCACGATTCGATTCGATACCGATTAATCCCGATACGAATGGTCACGATTCGATACCGATTAATCCCGATACGAATTTATAAGTCGATTGTTGCGATTTTTTTCCATTCAAATTTAGAAAATACTATCAGTAAATTTGTACATGTACACTGTAAGATTTGTATGAATATATTTATCTAAAACTTGAGGCTTATAACCGTGAGCCACTGTACACAAACAGTTTGCAATCTGTTTCACATTTGAACAGCATTAAAATAAAAAATATTAAGGCTTAATGTGCCGTTCATATAACATTCTTCCATGCTCAAGGTGTTAATCCTAAAAAAAAAAAAAAAAAAAAAAAAAAAAAAAATCGATTCTGCCGATTATTGAATCGATTCGAGAATCGCGCGATGTAGTATCGCGATATATCGCCGAATCGATTTTTTTTAACACCCCTAGTATATACACATTATTGCAGGCTATAAATATGTATGCAGTATTGATAAACAGCTAAATAATTATAATTATACAGTATATGACTATCTCTACAGTATTTACAGACATTTATTTATAGTAGTGCAATTCTGATCAGGAGACAAGAGTCTAACAGCAGTGGGGAAGTAGCTATTCTGATATCTAGTGGTCTTAGTCCGGAGGCTGCCGTAACGCCTTCCAGAGGGCATGAGGGTAAAGTGTCCATGTGCTGGATGACTGGAGTCTTTAGTGATTTTCTTCGCCCTCTTCAGGCACCGCCTCATATAGATGTCCTCAACAGAGGTGAGTGGTGCACCGGCGATGCGCTGGGCGGCTTTCACCACCCTCTGCAAAGCCTTCCGGTCCATAGCTGAGCAGTTTCCAGACCAAACTGTGATGCAATTGGTCAAAATACTCTCAATAGTGCAGCGGTAGAAGTTCACCAGAATATGTGAGGACAGATGGTTCTTTCTCAGAGCCCTGAGGAAGAAGAGCCACTGGTGAGCCTTCTTAACCAGCTTGGAGCAGCCAGTTGTCCATGTGAGATCCTCAGAGATGTGGACTCCCAGGAACTTGAAGTAAAAAAACGGTAATAAGCCAGGTTTCAAAAATGGCATTTTGGCATTGTTCTCCCTGGGCATTGATTTGTTTCCCATTTTTGAAACCTGTAAACTCTGAACGTTCTCAAAACATTGAACAAATATTTACAAACCTGAAAACTGGGTTCGAATCTCCAAAAAGCATATTAAATCATTCAAAAAGCCTACAATTTTTTTCAAATTTAATTGTACAGTGTTTCACCCACAAATTTTCAGAGGTTCAAAACAGTCATAAGCCAAGTTTCAAAAATGGCATTTTTGTATTGTTCTCTATGGGCATTGATTTGTTTCCCATTTTTGAAACCTGTAAATGGTGATCATTTTTAAAACGTGTAACTTTAAGGTTGAAAGCCTGAAAATGTTTTCCAATCTTATTTTGAAACTGCAATTCAAAGTCCCATTCAATTACACAATAGCGACGCTCATAGGACCATGAAGGAACTGCCTGGTGGTGTGGGGGGGAAGGGGGAGGAGGCGGACAACACTGCATAACACACATTACACATAACACGCCCCAAACACAATGTCGCTCTGTGATTGGTGGTTCGAATCAGTTGAAATAAACGGGTTTGGTACAAGATATATTCTCCAGAGTTTGTGGACTCACAAATACCGCGAGAATTCATCTGTTATACAAATAAAGATAACTCGACTTGACTTGCAGAACAGGGTTAACTGACAGTAGCGGCCACCAAACATTCGCACCGCCCATACACCAGTGGGAGTGTCACTGAAGACAATTTGTGTCTTGCCCAATTGTACGACATGATTTAGAGCGGGATTCAAATAGAGGACCTTCTGGTTACTGGACAACCGGCTCTATCTCCTGAACCATGGCTGCCACAACGCTTGATTTTCCATCCATCCATTCTTGACCGCTTATTCCTCACAAGGGTCGCGGGGGGTGCTGGCGCCTATCTCAGCTGGCTCTCGGGAGTAGGCGGGGTACACCCTGGACTGGTTGCCAGCCAGTCGCAGGGCACACAGAGACGAACAACCATCCACACTCGCAAGCACACCGAGGGACAATTCAGAGCACCCAATTAACCTGCCATGGGTTTCTTTGGAATGTGGGAGGAGACCGGAGTGCCCGGAGAAGACCACGCGGGCACGGGGAGAACATGCAAACTCCACCCAGGAAGGCCGGAGCCTGGACTCGAACCGGAGCCCTCAGAACTGGGAGGCGGACGTGCTAACCACTCTTTCACCGTGCCGCACGCTTGATTTTATTTATTTATTTATTTATTTTTATTTTATTTTTTTTATGTATTTTTGGCCTTTATGCTCACTTCTACTGTGCCACAATATCAAGTTCCAAAATCACAATCCAAAGATCATTGTTCCTTCTTTTATCCTTCGTGTTTGCGGGAAGTAGTCTCATTTGCATACTTCCTGCAACAAATATGTACTACAGCAGGTACAAATTTAATTTCCTCATAAGTGATTATAATAATACAGTATAATGAACGGCATTTTAAAATTATTTAAAATAAAATAAAAAATGAAGACTGTTTCCTGATACCTGCACTCTTTGTCATGCAGCAACTCTTGATTGTTTTTGCTTTTGCAGACTCCCTGCGGAAATATGATTGAATGCATTCATATTTGGCGCATTATGTCACTTGAAACAATTCAGTCCATGAGACTAAATTCAATTAAATTCATCAATCTACATTGGTTGAAGATCTCCTGCCACCATTAAATCCTGGGAGGTACACAACAATGGAGTCTATTGAAATCACAAAATGAAGTGATAACAGTTTGATTTATACATCCGTGGTGAAGCTTCATATTTCATATCAGCACACAGAAATGGCTTCTTGGGATGAAATGATCTTGTTTTGACATGGCAGATGCGAAAACTGTGTCATCACCTTGACGTGCAGCATTGTATATGAAAATTGGATATCCGTCCCTCGATGAATGCTGCATTACATCGATATACTGTACGGTAAATTTTAGGGATGCATGATAAGGCTATTTTCGACAGACACCGATAAACAAATAATTTAGAAAGTGCCCATGTCGTTAAAACCGATAAGTATGCCTATAATTGTTTGCAAAATTACCGGGTAACTTGAATACAAATATAATTTCGAGTACATTGAAACATTGTGTGAAGCACCATGAAGCTTAATTTAGTGATAGCCCTGCTTCAAAGACAACTGGTAACTCATTTTGAGTTTGCCAAAAGTCATGTTTTAAAAATGCAAAAAAAAAAAAAAAAAAAAAAAACTTTACTGTATTACATTTATATGGCATGACCTTGCTCCACATTCAACTATGCAGTGAGCTGGTGCAACCGTGCAACAAATCAGTTCCAAAAGCATACGGATATAAAGACTGTATCGGATTATTTTGATGCCTGAGCAGTGCCACAGTAATGTTGCATAAATCCCTGCGCTGTGACACAGCCTCCTGCCACTGATAAATCATAAACATGCTCAGCTGGCAGCCTCCTAACTGCGCCAGATGCTGAAGCCTATGAGACAAATCCTCTTTCCCGTCTTCCCATTTTGCAATTTCAGAGCCTCTCAGTTAGGCAACATCAGATGTACTGCTTGGAAGTCGATTTTGCTGTGTGCAATGGACGTCTAGTTCCAATATTATATCAGATGGTTGAAATACTTCCAAGAGTGATATTGCTATTAACTGTGTACTTAGTGGAGTTTGCCTGTTTTGACACAGTTTAACATCTGCTATAGTGTGAGCTACTGCACACAAGGAAATTGGGTTTGTTGCAATGTTTTGTTTGTATATTTTATAATTTACTTTGTTCCACGGTTAGAATGTCAATTTTGACATGGTTTCATGGCACCGAGCAAGAATGCATTCCATTTTGGCAAAATTGACTTTATCCTGGTAAACTGTCTGCAGTCTTTCTTTCTTACTCATTACATGATTTAAATTGGTCATGGGAATGTCGACCCGCAAATTTTCTTGACAATAATGTGTTGTAGTATGTGCCCCCACTCAGGGGCGCAACTACCTACTTTCTGAGGGGTATGCAGACACATGAAAGGTGCCCCCCCTCCCATCAATACCATTTTGCTAACCATTTACTTTATGAGGTTTTGACATGATGCCAGTAATATTACAGCAGGTGATCAGCATAAAGCGAAATGGAGTAGTACTTTTTGATTTTTCATTCATTGTTCTATTGCATCAACAAGCATATTTTTTTTTTATCACATAATAGCTAGTTATATTACATAGGTCGTCGCAATCTTTAGGTTGTTGCATTCTAATAGTTCACCACTAAATCGCACTAAATTCTACACGTAGTCTCTTTAATCAAAAACAAAAAAAAGATACACAGGACTGTCTCAGAAAAATAGAATATTGTGATAAAGTCCTTTATTTTCTGTAATGCAATTTAAATAAGCAAAACTGCCATACATTCTGGATGAATTACAAATCAACTGAAATATTGCAAGCCTTTTACTGTTTTACTATTGCTGATTATGGCTTCTTTTTTTTTTTTACTTGGTCTGAGGAAATATTCTAATATCTTGAGATAGGATATTTGAGTTTTCTTAAGCTATTAAGATAATAAAAGGCTTGCAATATTTCAGTTGATTTGTAATGAATCCAGAATGTATGGCAATTTTGCTTATTTAATTGCATTACAGAAAATAAAGGACTTTATCACAATATTCTAATTTTCTGAGACAGTCCTGTATACAGTAACAAATAGCAGCAGCACCCAAGTGCTCAACGCATTCTCTGTTGGGGAAATATGAAATTACGAGATTTGAAGAACAGTTTGTACTCTGTTGTGTCTTTGCACCAAGGTTATTTTAGTTAACAAAAACTAACAAAATAACTAAAACAAAGATTCAAAAAACATTTTCATTAACAAAATAAAAAAATATATAACAAACTATATTTTATGTTTACGAATCTAATTACTGTATAGCGAAAATGTCCTTAGTTTTCATCTTTAATAATTAATTTAATACATGAGCCTTTGGGATTACTTTAATTGTGATTTTAAGTATATTTATTTCTATATTAAGCAGAACAATAAGAACATTTGAAAGTGTCGCATATAAGTGATGTCTTGTATCAGCAGCCAATAGAAACGCACCTTCAGATGACGTCGCTCCTTGGGCGACAATTTTGCGTGCTTGACTTTTGGCTCCAATTGCTCGCCTCGCCTCGCCTGCTTTTTCATTTAACTCAGTTGAAACACAGCAATTAAGTAAGAAATGCAGTACTTTTTTTTTTTTTTTCATTTTACCAAGTTAATTTAATAACCATGGTTATTACATTATTTAAATAAATCAATTAGTTAAATTATTTAATTTTAAAGTCTATTTTATTTCTAAAAAATTAAATTAATTAAATAAATCACAATCCTCAAAAACTACTCAAACTAAGCATTTTTGAAATAACAAAAACTCAGAAAAACTAACAGAGCTGCCCTGAAAACCAATTGAACTAATTCAATATAAAAAAAAAAAAAAAAAAAAAAAAAAAAAAACGACAGTAGAGGAAGTGACAGTCACGGAGCAGAGGAGCGCCTATAAGTCACGTGCCTTTGTTATTTGATCATTTACTTAGAAAGTTTGACCCCATTGTTCTATGATGTGTTTATGTTGTCGGTTTTCACTTTTCTGTTTTTGGTATCGCTCAGCTGTATGTTTCAATGTTTCTGTAGCCTCTAAGCTTCATTTGTTGATCAATAAATGTAAAAAAAAAAAAAGTGCTCCAAATAATTTTCCTCCCATCGCTTTGGCGCCCCCCTCTGGCGCAGCGCCCCTATGCGGTGCATGTCCTGAGTACCCCCTTTTTGCGCCACTGCCCCCACTAGTCTAAAAACAGCTTCTTCTTTTTTTAAATTAATGTTGCGTTTGTGGAATATGAGTTAAGCAGCAAAATCCACTCGCTTTTCTCCATCTCAGGGGCGGTCATTTTGCTACTCGTGATTCAGCTTCAGAAAACTAGTGAGCTGTGATGCAGATGATGACATGATGTATTTATATATATATATATATATATATATATATATAAACTATAGTGAGAGTTTACTGGATTAAATATTGAATTGAGATCTTGGAGTGTCTGAAAGTTTGGGGAAAAACAGGGAATGGCATCAACATGAAGGAACATGAACCAAACGATGGAAGTCAAGTTAAGTCGGGGGTCCTTTTTTCCTCTACTTTGCAACTGGATGTACGAGTTCAAAGGGGTGTTTTCGTGCTCACTTCCTGGTATGAAGTTGGAAAAGTCCGGCTTCCCACTTTCCTCGTATGCAGCAGAAGACCGTACTCTGTGTTCTTCATACTGAAAGACAGTCAGCGAGAACTGGCCAATATGTCAACCTCCAACATGGAAGCTGCGGGCGTGTCCAGAGTTTTATTTTTATTTTTATTATTTTATATATGCTTTATTGAACCAACTGTTGCAAACTTACAGTTAAATATCAACAAGACGATCAAACCAATGCAACAATCAAAAAAAAAAAATATATATATATATATAATATATATATAAAATTAAAATGCCAGGGGAATACAATACTCGAAATAAAATACATTAATGAAAATAAAATGTCACTTTTTAACAATATAACTCAAATTTCGCACATACATTCAAAGTCCTTTTTATTCTGGCAGCCACTGATTGATTGCATATATAACTGAAAGTCTTTATAAAATAAAGAAAATAGTGGTTTGTGAGTCCCTAATTTACATTTGTGTAAGTAGAACTTTGCTAATATAATTAGCAAATTTACCACAAAGACCATTTCTTTATCATATTTACCACTCTTTACAAAATAACCAAAAACAACAAGCTCATAAAACAAAACAAAATTTTCATAACATTACTACAAATAAAACTTACTAGTTCCTTCCATAGTTTTTTATTGCGCTCACAATGTCAGAAAAGATGTGACACAGTTTCGGGAAAAGCTAAACAAAAGGAACACCTAGTGTCAATATCAGTTTAAAATTTTTTCATGAAATGCTTTACAGGGTAAATTTTATGTAAAATTTTAAAGGAAACCTCTCTAATTTTGTTAGTAATAAAAAATATATGAGGCAACAACCAGACTTTAGTCCACGGTATATTCCTGTGTAGAGAGTTCCAATAAGATGTAATAATGTATGGTTTAGTAGAAAGCTTGCTCTGAAACAAAGAACGGATGGCTCGGTTGTTCTTCTTGCGACGGGACGAGAAACAGATTTTCCCACATAAGGTGTTCAAAGGATTTGTAACACAGACTCCTCGGATAGAAACACCTCTCCACAGTATAACAGAAGCCGCAGGAATAGCATCCCTGGACGTGTCCAGAGGTGTGAACAGCAAGACGGAGGATTTGGGTTCCACCTCATTGCTTGACTGCAGTGAAGCTAGCCGCCTCTTCTAGAGTCATGCCAGCCCACTGACCTGAATACATGACTGAAGCCGATCGCCCATACACGCCAGTGCAAGCCGTTGAAGTCACAGGGCAGCCATCTTGCTCCTACC
The DNA here is from genome assembly GCF_051991245.1 of Festucalex cinctus. Lineage (NCBI taxonomy): Eukaryota > Metazoa > Chordata > Actinopteri > Syngnathiformes > Syngnathidae > Festucalex > Festucalex cinctus. The sequence goes on from NC_135417.1 coordinate 26,680,945, forward strand.
ACCTCGCGAGTAGACTACTGTTTAAAACCATACGGTATACGCACAGATTTGACATATACAGCTCGTAGTTATGCTGCATTCGAGGATGGTCGGAAGTCGGAAATATCCGAGTTGAAACTTCCCAGTTCCGACCTCAAGCGTTCGAGGTGAAAGTAAACAACCAAAATGGCGGATAGTGATAAATAGTTTTTTATTTTGGTCCTCAAACTCAATTTGACCTCCAGAAAACTTATCTTTTTGCAATTTTGCTTCATTTATTGTTTTAATCTTATATCATAAGCATTCCATACAGTTAAGTAGTTTGCCCTATAATTTCATGCAGGGATATAGCGGCAATACTGTCACATAGGTTGCGTTACGTGAAGTTATGTCGAATATTTATGAATGAAGAAATCTACTTTTATACTCGAGTAAATTGTGTTTTGCCATTCAGAGTGACGTCACATTGTAGTCCGCCTTTGAAGTCGGGGTCCTTTTTTTCTTCCGACTTCGCAAGTGGAATTTCCGAGTTCAAGGGGGCGTTCCCGTACACACATCCTGGTTCGAATTGGGAAAAGTCCGACTTCCGACCATCCTCGAATACAGCATACGTATAAGGCTGGAGGTGGGGTTGGGGGTTTGTGTCTGGTGGGTGTTCAGTATTTTTTAACAAGTTAATAAAAAAAAAAAAAAAAAGAAAAGCGGACAGTATATGCTGTTTTGAAGACCACTTTTTTTTTTTATCACTCAATTCCTGAGACCCCAATATTAGATTTTATACACAAACAAACAAGGCACATTTGTATCATCAAATGACAAATAACTTGACACAGACTGAGCATAAGCATTACTGAACATTGAAAATAGAAGAAAAAGAAAAGAAAATTTAACAGAAATTGTAATTGCAAGAGGACTATAATAAATCAAATCTTTCCAATAAAGAAACTAAATGAGGGGCTTTACTGTCCATAACCAATTTCAAAGATTTACCAAACAGTATAGTCATTTTTCCAGTGGAGTAGACACGGTTTTGTTTTAAAATGTCTGCATTTGTGAATAAAGAATTTCCCTAAATGCAACAAAACATTTAAAACAAATTGCAGATTTTTGTCTTCCTGAAATACACCAAACAAAATAGACTCTTCTGTCAGTGGGAAATCAATATTTTTTTATTGTACCCAACTCCTTAAATGAGTCCAGAAGGAATGAACAACATTGCAATGAAAGAAAACATGGTTCAAATTTTCTACATCCACATCACAGAACACACAATTATTAACATCAAAATCAAACCTCAGTCTTAGAAACTCCCTTGTCTTATAAATTTAGTTCAAAATTTTGAATTGGACCTCTTTTGCTTTGGGAGGTACCGGAAATGATGTATAATTTTTTCTTATGTTTTTAGCCTTGTCAATCTCAAATGATTTAAAAATATATGACCTCTTAATTGGATTAGGATAATATTCATCTAACAGTTTTTTCCTGATAACCTTGTTATTACATTTATGACCACAAAACTCCACTCCCCCAATGCACAGTTGTCTTAAACTTTGGGAAACTCCCAAATTTCGAACATCTTCTTTCACCATCATTCTTTAAAGAGATTGGAATTGCATTTGTTATCTTTCATTCACAAGGCTGGGTCCTTGGAAGGCCGAATTTGTCGGCTGCATGACGTCACTCCCAGCGCGACTCGACAACACGCACAAACTTGCATATGAATACATAGATTTTGATACTATGAATGGTGTATTAAAACTTAAATTGCTGAAGTTGTTGCTCAACAATACTTGCTCTATTTGGCATTACATACCTAACTTGATTTTTGAAAAATTGGGAGGAATTCACTTTCTCTTAAAGTATGATTTTGAGTTGGGTAAATTACCAGTGAAGCTTTCTAACTTCAACCAACAAGTACTATTATACTGGGAACTAGTCTTTAAACATAATTTTACACCACACAACAGTCCAATATGGAACAATCGTTATATAACCATAAACATAAGATCATTTTTTGCAAAGACTGGTTTTCCAGAGGTTTATGGGCGACTGCCCATCTTTTAAATGATTGAAGAAAGTATTTTACAATATGATGTTTTTTGTGAGAAATTTCAGATTCAATGTACTAAGAAAAAATACAAGCAAATTGTGAAAGCTATACCTTCATCTTTACTAGCTATGACTCAACAAGATATGTATTACTCACACATTACCCCTAATTTGAAAAATCTTTGGATAGAAGGTATTGATTTTTGTAATCCTAAATGCAATAACATGTAGTTGCCCGGTCCCTGTAAAAAGGAACTATATTCTAAAAGTTTTTTTTTTTTTTTTTTTTTTTTTTTTTAAAGAAGAAATTAAGAAGATCAGATGTAATTATTTATCTTTTCCAATCCCATTCAAGATGAAGGAAATTCAGTTTTAAATTTTGAATAACATTTACCCAACTAAGGAATATCTAAAATAAATTCAAAATGGAAACTGGGATGTGTGTTTTCTGTGGAGTGGAAAATGAAGACTTGGATCATCTCTTTTTTTTCTTGTAATGTAATTCAGAGGTTTTGGAAGGATTTTCAAGATTGGCTGGAACACAAGGGTATTCAATTTGCTGTGTTGTCGATGAAAGAGATCCAATTTGGAATGAATATTCACGATAGAAAAATTTACTTTGGTGTCAATGTCTTGCTTGTAATGAGTTAGCAGTTTATTCACAAATGTCGTTTTTTTGTTTTTTTTAAACAAATCCTAGTTTGGCTCACCTGAAGAGTGAGATCTGTCTCTTTGAAAAATCGTTAAGGTTTATAGATCAGAAATATGCCCATGCTTTTGAAGTTTTTTTTTGAATGACTTTGATTTAATTTAAAAAGATTTATGGGATCCGTTTCTTTTGACAATTTGTAACAATGCCCCTTGTTCTTTATTTGTTCGATTTATGTGTTTTTTTTTTGTTTTTTTTTTAGTGTATATTTCTTGAAGTGTGCTGTAATCGACTTGTGTGTAACTTTTTGTGGTGCTTAATTTGCTTGTATTGTATTTGATGTTGATTCTGTCGAATAATAACAATAATAATAATAATAATAATAATAATAATATAATAATAATAAATAATAAAAGACTTACATATGAATGGATTGTCAATGTTCCTTGTCGGCAGTGCATTGACTGACACTCCATTCTTTTTTTTCTTTTTTCTTTTTTAAACATTTATTTATCAACAAATGAAGCTTACAGGCTTACAGAATCATGTGTAAGTCTGTGCCTGATGGAGGGCGTTCCAAGATGGCCGAGTGAACAGACGTTTACTATCGAGCTCTGCAAAGACAAATGTTTTAAAGCGGTAGGAACTGAATTTGTATACTGTCTGAGACATTCACAACCTTGTTTAGGACAACATAAAGCTTTGCATCAAAAAGAAGGACAACATGAAACCTGCTCGTAAGAATAAAAGGCCGTTGGGAAGCGATAAAAGGAACCTAATGCTAACCGAAAGCAAGGCTAGCAGCAGCGACAGGGTGGAGGGTAACCCTCTTATCGACAATTGCCATGATTACACTGCTGCACTGACCTTCCCGTTGACAGAGGATGTGCGTGATGAATTCCAGGTTCTTCCTCTCACACCTAGTAAGTCTCCAGTGTCAAAGAAAGCTATGCATGAACGGCGGGATACGGAAAATGTGGACATTATTGCTAGCTTGTCGGAGCTAATCAATGCTAGGTCGGATTCCCTAGCTATGAAGATGGAGGTCTTAAGAAGACTTTGGACTTCGTATGTGAGGAAATAAAAGATGTGAAAGGAAAAGTGGTCAAGCTGGAAGCAAGAGTCTCGGAACAAGAAGTTCAAGGTGCCACGTGTCAACAAAGAATCATCGAATTGGAGAGGTATTCACGTAGATGGAACTTCAAGCTCTTTGGAGTGGAAGAAACAGAGAAAGAAGATGTGAGGATGGTCGTCATTGAGGTCTGTCAAGCAGTGTTGCCAGAATACAAGACCCGTCTGCCTGGTGCGGTGGATATTGTACATCGTCTTGGTCCCAAGCACCAAAACAACAACAAACCGAGGGCAATCATTATCCAATTCATCTCACGGCTTTGTCGAAATGCCATTTGGAAGGCTGCAAAAACTTCCTCGTTCTTGAAGGAGAAGCACCTGAAGATTTATCTAAAGAAGACCGGGAACGTCGGAGCAAGCTGTGGCCTTTCATTGAAAAGGCTCGCAAGGATGGTAAAAGAGCCTACTTTGTGGGCTGTCGTGGGTTCATTGAAGGCTCAGAAGTTAACCCAACTCTAGGATAAAGTTGCCGCTTTGAACTTGCATTTGACTGATTTTTCTTTGTTGAATAGTTATATTCTATACCGCTAGTAGGTTATGTTGGTTGAGTTCATCATACTTGTATGAAAGTTGGACGTGAATGGTCTTTTGCATTTGTTTTTCTTACCGAGATTTTATTTAAGGTAGCAGTGCTCGGTCCCTTTTAGTTGTATACAAATACTACTTTCTAAACTTTAATACTTGTTCTGACTGTTTGTTCTTGTATGTTTGATATTTTTTTATTTTGAATGTCATTGTCATTGATATCCCTTAATGCCAGGGGGTTAAGACATCTTTGTAAGCGTAAAGCCTTGTTTTTATTTGCCAAGAAATTTAAAACTCACTTTTGTTTTTTTTCAAGAGAGTCACTCTTTAGGTCCAGATGTAAGTTTCTGGAGGTCCCAGTGGGGAAATGATGTGTGGTTTTCACATGGTTCTGCAAGATCAGCAGGTGTTGCAACACTTAAAGGTAATTTTTGTGGAAATGTTTTATTTTCAGAGTGTGATTCCCTCGGTCATTATGTTTGTCTTATAATTGACTGTGGTAATGCAATCTTTATTACTATAAATTTATACGGATATAATACTAGACACGAAAATGACAGTTTAATTGATTCTTTAGAAACCAAACTGATGGTATAGCTTTCTAAATATCCAAATGCAACTTTGATTATAGGAGGAGACTTTAATGTTACTTTAGACAATACACTGGATAGGTGGCCTACTAAACAAAATGTAACTCGTAATGTAAGATTGGAAAATCTCATGGAAAAATTTAGTCTTATAGATATATGGAGAAGGAAGTTTCCTGATGATAAATTATTTACTTGGAGTAACCGTTCAGGCTCGAGACAGTCTCGCATTGATTTCTGGCTGATATCCAACAACTGGCCTGAAGATAGAGTTGAGGTCGACATCCTTACAACACTTCTTACAGACCATAGAGCGATATACATTAAACTGCAGCTCTGCACATCTGAAAGCAATTTTCATAGGTCATCATATTGGAAATTAAATGGTTCACTTTTAGGGCATTCTGTTGTAAAATCTGAAATTACAAAAATGATTGGTACTTTTTTTTAGCAAGGCAGTAAGTGAGGGTTCATATGGTTTAAATTGGGAACTTTTTAAGTTTGAAGCAGGTAAATTTTTAAGGAGGTATGGAGCCCAATTGACGAAAGCCAGGGTAGTAGCATAAGAAAAAATAATTGTACAAATTACCTCAATCTACCAACAACCCCCAGAACAGATTACTGAAGAAGATAAGATAATGCTAAGACAACTCCAACATAACCTTGATGAAATTTATCAGCACAAAGCCGAGGGTGCGTTTGTTAGGTCGAGGAAAAAATGGCTTGAGGAGGGAGAGCAGAATTCTGCCTATTTTTTTCGTTTGGAAAAACACCTCTCAACATCCAACACAATCCATCGATTAAACATTAATGGTACAATAATAGATGATGCGAAAGTTCTTTCTATGTTTTGTGGTGACTTTTATGCAAAGTTGTATGATTCAAATTATAATGCGGAGGCTGCTGCACTCTTTATAGACTCGGTGAATAACACAAAAATCATAGACTCGTCAGACAGACATTTTTGTGACACTCCGTTTGATGTCGAGGAAGTAGTGAAATCTATTGCGTCTCTCAAAACTAATAAATCTCCAGGAACTGATGGTTTGGTCACCGAGTTCTATAAAGTGTTTTCAAATCAGTTGGCTCCATTTTTATTACAAGTTTATTTGGAAGCGCTCTCCCCCCAAGTCTCACTCAAGGCCTCATTACATTACTGCCTAAACCTAACAAGGACACCCTTTATATTGACAACTGGAGACCTATTTGTTTATTGAATAATGATTATAAAGTTTTAGCTTTGATACTAGCAAGACGAATAAAACATGTTCTAGACATGATTATAGATGAGACACAGTCTGGCTTTATGATGGGTAGACACATCTCTAATAATGTCAGGCTTGTTCTAGATATTCTTGACTACTCTGACCTCGTATTTGACGACTCTTTCATCCTCTTTTTGGACTTTTACAAAGCCTTTGACACAATTGAACATGACTTTATATTTTTATGTCTAAAAAAATTGGCTTTGGGGATTTATTCTGTAACAGTATTAAAACATTATATAATAAGGCAAATAGTTCTATTAAAATTAAAAATGGCACTACACAGAGATTCAGTGTTAAGCGCGGTATTCGTCAAGGCTGCCCAATTTCGCCATACTTGTTTTTACTTTGTACACAAATTCTGGCTTCTCATATTTCAAATAGTGCTCTTCAAGGCATACATATTGCTGAGAGAGAGGTTATCATCAGCCAAGTGGCTGATGATACAACACTTTTTCTTAAGAATGCCAGTCAAGTAGCTATTGCTCTTAACATTATAAATGAATACTCAAAGGCTTCTGGCTTAACACTAAATGTGAATAAATGCCAACTCTTACCTGTTAGGGACTGTATGGAAACCAGTATTTGTAATATTAAGATCCAAATGAAAGCAACTTATTTAGGCCTTGTTATTTGTAAAGATGAAACAACAAGAATGCTCGATAATTTCATTCCACTGATTAAGAAAACACAAACTAAGTTAAATCGATGGCTGCAAAGAAATTTAACTTTGAAAGGGAGAGTTTTACTTTCTAAGGCGGAGGGCTTATCTCATTTGACTTACGCTGCTCTATCTCTTCATGTGGATAACAAAATTTCTAGGGATGTCGATCGTATGCTCTTTAACTTCCTATGGAAGAACCGTACACATTATATCAGAAAGAGTGTTATAATGAACAGCTATGAGTCTGGAGGTCTCAATGTACTGGACTTTACTACATTACACAATACATTTAAAGTTAATTGGGCTAAACATTTTATTAAAAATCCTGTTTCAGTTTGGAACTTTATTCCTCATTATGTTTTTGCTAAATTTGGTGGTTTAAATTTTAGTTTAAGTTGTAATTATAATGTGGACAAAATTCCTGTTAAACTATCTGTTTTCCACAAACAAGTTTTTTTGGCATGGTCAATGATTTACAAGCATAATTTTTCGCCACATAAATATACAATATGGAACAACAAAGACATTTTATACAAGAATAAATCTCTTTATTTTTCTGACTGGGTAGAGAAAAAGGTGCTTTTCGTCCGGCAGTTATTTGACAGCAATGGGCAACTCATGTCTTATTTAGAGTTTGTGAATACCTACAAATTTCAAGTTTCACCAAAACAATATGCTATTGTATTTAATGCAATACCGACTGGAGTTAAAATGCTTTTTAAAAATAATTCTGTATTGCCCTGTCCACTTTCTCTCCCCAGTATTTTAGAGACAGAGATTGGTCATTTCTGTCTGACATCAAGTAATAATGGCAATAAGAAAATTCGTACTCTGTTTCAGAAGAATATTGTCACTATCTCATATGTTGTGTCCTATTGGAATTGCTTTGTTACAGACAATAATTGGAAAAAGGTCTGGTCTATTCCAAATAAGTATTTGCTGACAAATAAGGTGAAGGAAGTGTCCTTTAAGATTTTGCATAAATATTATCCGGCCAACCACTATATGACCAAGTTCAAAAGGGACATCGACACAAACTGCTCATTGTGTGGAACCCACCCAGAGACAGTTCAACACCTCTTCTGGATCTGTGGACACACTCGGATTTTTTTGGAGAGAGTTTAGTAATTTTGTTATTAGGCATTTATATAGAGACTTTTTGTTGAAATGGGAAAATATAGTGTTTTGTTTTTTTAGGAAGTATGTTAATGAAGATATATTTTTTATTATTAATCTGTTAATACTTATGGCAAAATTCTTTATTCATAAATGTAAGTATGGAAATCAAAAACCCAACTTCACACACTTTCACATTGACATGCTCACCTATATTAGACTTATAAATGACTCTCATAACAAGAAGGCTATGAAAACTATCAATATTTGTAAAAAAATTTAGGTTGTTTGAATGCACATGAAACCCCTGGCATTATTATTTTGTTTTGTTTTTTGTTTAGTAGTGTTGTATTTGTTTTGTGTTGTACTTAAGTATGTTGATATATGTTCCATTTTGTTAAAATCATTATCCTGAAAAAAAAAAAAAAGTCTGTGCCTGTTTGTCGAGTCGCGCCGGCAGTGACGTCATGCAGCCGACAAATTCGGCCTTCGGAGAACCCAGCCTTGTGAATTTGGACACAGGCTTGGTCTATACGCCAGTCAAATATATAGATCAGTGAAGAACTTTCGCGCCTCTGGTTTTGTTTATATATTTTTTCAGGCTTCTTCACGTCTGAAGAGGAAATTTGGCTACAGAGGCCCCTATCGGCCGTGCTCACTGCTCGTAACCCCCGCTCAGGAAACGCCTCCGCCATTTTTGAGTGTAAACATCCTGTGGATTTTAAAAGGGCAGCGGTGAGCGGGAGGAAGGCGAGTGGCGCCATCTTTACTGTTTTAATGAATACAACAGGGGGGGATTCGGTGGCAGAAGTAACATAATCTGTGAAATCACACTCACAAGCAGTGGACCGTCGGTAAGTACGTTTGCACTTGCAGTGGGTTGCGTATTGTTTTTTATGTTTATTTCTTTTGCAGTGAAGTAACAAACACGGTCACGCTAATTCGGTCAGGCCTTGCAGTACTCTTGAGTCATTAGCCGCCAGCTAACGCTACAGTTGTGCTACACGGATAGCAAACGTAAACCGGTGTTTTGTTTTGTTTTTTCTTTCCACAATCGTTGGTTTTCCAACGACATGCACTTTTGATCACTCGGAAGATGGCGTCGGAACAGCCCTGCTGAAAATTTATAGCACACGTCGATATGTATTATAATGAATGCGAATGCTATGATATCTGGCGACCAATTTAGATCATGCCAGTCTATGGCATGGACTAAGCGTATTTACTGGCGTGATTCTTTCCACTTTTGTCTTAAACGTTACGCTTACTTTTTGAATCGATGCACCGTTTACGTAACTTGTCTGCAATTTGAATGATTAACTCATCTGGATATTCTACCGTTTGTGTCGGCACTTGGAACAGTCTACTGGATATTTACGAAGTAATTCTACTACTTCGTCTATATTTTTACTACAATGGCACGTGTTGAACACATTTTAAAATATCATGCGAATTGAAGTGCCTCGATTTTGTTGATTTCGAGTTTGTTTTTTGGGTATATTTAACGTTTATTAGTGGATATTTGCCGTGACCGGCAACTCTCCTGCTAGCGCTATTTTGCCGTGAACGGCTGTGATTGGTTTATCGCCGGGTTATTAACTGGCCGTGGTTCCTTCTTCGCTCCACCCCCTTCTGTCTATTAACGAAGTTTTAATTTTGTTTAGCCACTCGAGAGACTGCAATCAGCATTACCAGTCAAACAATAACTGTCAGGGCATAGGTAAAAAAAAAAAAAAAAAAAGGTAATTAACTCTTTGAATACCAGCCATTTTCACTGCAGCAACCCCCTTCAATACCAGCCGTTTTACTGGATTTTGACTTATTTTGCAAGGCACACAAAATATTGTGTTCTATTGCTATATAAACATACCAAACGAAAGTATGCTCTCTTCTTTCATCACAAAAAGAGGTGTATTTTCTGTCTTTTTTCCATTCTTTAGTTATCAGCGTTAGAATATAGCCAAGTTTTGTCGAAATTCCTGAGAAAGTAGGAAAAAAAGAGCTTTTTGTAAAACAAACAATTCAAGCACAGCTTGGATGTTAACACATTTTTTTTGTGACAGTTCAAACCTCTATAAGTAATGTTTTCGTGCAATAAACAATAGCAAAAAGTGCTATTGATAACAAAATAGCAGTTTATTACACATAAAAAGGGCCTGACTGATATGCGTTTTTGTTGTTGTTGTTTTTTAGGCCAATGCTGATACCGATTATTGGCAGAAAAAAACATACAGATTACAGATTAATCTGCCAATTATTTAATAATATATATAATGCATAAAATTAACCCATTCCCCAATTCCTTTTCAATAGGTGCCATTTATGCACAAACCTTCGCTATTAAGATTCTCTGTTTTTGAATGACAAGTCCATATAAAAAAATTAAAAAGAATCATGAAGTGTACAAGGTTATTGTATAGATCTATTTGTCAATAATAAAACCTCTTACTTGTTCACAATTGCTGTAAAGCAATAAGCTTTTCTTATGCACACACACACACATATATAATATTATCTTAAATTTTCACAAGTCTTGGGACTTACTGGGCTAACCTAGTTGAACCTTGGGGATTGTGTTTCGTGCCATGTCATGTGGAAATGTGTGTTAAAGCAGCTATATGGAAGATTTAAAATTTCAAATCGCAACTGCCACCTGTGGCTGAAAACAAACTGCACGCTCGTACGCGCTGCGCGCACTCGTACGTGCACGACCTCATTACTGAAGACTGGGCTCTTCATATCCAATGAAACTATGTTTTACAAAACTGGCCATTTCACGGAATTAGACTCTCGATCCCCACAAAAAAATTTATGTCCACGGGACGTGCAGATCATACTGCATTAGTCGGTCGAAGACCAGTTTTGTACTGTACTCCAAAACGATGTGCAAATTACGTTAATGAATTGGACCTCATTCCGACGTCAATATGCAGTTCCATATTGTAGTCACCCCGCTCGACGGATGTCAACCTGATTCTAGTCATTATTAGTTTGTCGCCCCAAGGCTAGTGTCATTGTGCATGAGTCGAAAGGTGGTCCGTCATTTATGGAAATTGACGATTGAGAAAAACACAATATAGACCCATTCGCTGCTTGGTATGATACGGCCGGAATGTTATTGCCATACAGTAGTAGCGTTCACACTCCGCTAGCATAATGGAGGTACAATAGGCTGTTTTCACGGAGGAAAATAAGGCAACATTTAGCCTGATTGAAACGCTGCGGAATGGAACGTCTGTTCTTCATAAAGGCGTTCTTTTCTACTTCGTTCAATCTTGCCGCCCCTTTCACGCTAAATGTTGCCGTCTACTTACTTTCACCCCTAGTTACGACCGAGAAGTGATCGAGGTTACTGCTATTTGAGAACAACACTTTTTTTTTTTTTTTTTTTTTTTCTAAATGTCAAGATACTCGCTTCTTACCTTTTGGAGTAGAAAGAAAGCCAGCTGTGAATCACTTTTCTAATCCAAGTCCGAGCTCAACTCTGTCCACCACTGAAAAGTCAAAACTGATGTTCACTCACGTTCTTGCCCGGCATCGGTCACTATCAAGTTTAGATTTTTTTTTCCGTGGCACTTGACATTGTTTTCACTTTTTTTAAGCAGCCTTCCGCGGAGTAACAGCGGGTGTCTGGGGCAGCGAAAATCTGTACTAGTTCCGTCTTCGTGACTACAGGAAACAACTGACGAGACTGCGCATGACGTCACATCCTGCAGACAGAGGGCGGGAAATTCGAAGGATTCGGACCGGACGCATCCTAAATAATATTGGCCAGAGGCTTTTAGGAGTACCCATTGTGAACAGCTAAGATGTTGATCTACTAATTAGAATATGTTGTAGTCGTAAATGGTCAAATAAAAAGGCTATTGTTAAGATATTTTTTGTGGAAATCCTCCATAAAGTAGCTTTAAGACAAAAAAAAAATCCTTGGATGTTTGCCTACTTGAATTTTGAGAAAATAAAGTCTAGGACTCCTTTGAACTATCAACTTTATAATATAACATACTTTGAAAGGACAATGACAAAATATAATCTGTAAGAATGTTAAATAAGAGTAGAATAAACTAAATAAAATAATAGCAACTGAAAAAAACGCTAAGAAGAAATAGACTGTTCCTGTGCGTTTTGAAAATTTTATTTACATTTTCCATTTTTATTACAAACCGCAAATTGGCCTTGAGTTGGCAAGTATCAAAAGTATACAAGTTATCACTAATGGCACAAAGATAGATTGTAATATTTCAGCACAACTTAGACAAATACTAACCCCAAAAGAACCAACCAAACAACTTGAAAAATAAATAAATCCTTGAATATTTGCATCCTTGACTTTTGAGTAAAGAAAGTCTTTGAATCCTTGAAATTAGGGATGCACGATATCGGTGGTCGATAATTATCGACCAATTTGATGTCAAACACATAAAACAGATAATAAAGAAATCCACTGATGATTATCCGCAGTTATTTAATGGTGCATTCACACCAAAATCGAAAAGGCGATCTGGAACTCTGTTTGTTTTTTATTTTTTTTAAATTGTATTTAATTTTAATTATTATTATTTTTTTTTTAAACAATTGCCGCTCATTCATGCTTTCGTGCATACTGGTGCGAAAGAGGCGTGTCCCTTGGTGAACCTGCACTTTAGCGAGTCAACACAAAGTGAGCACCACCAACTACTTCCACTTCTTTACTGGGACTATACAGCCGTGGCACTATTTTCTCCTTTTTTGAGGTACGCGATAACACTTTCGCTTTTTTAGTGGCAATCTGGCAACCGGCAGTTGCGCTAAAAATAGCTTTGGCATGGATGAAAAACACTGCTGCTAGTCGGTACAGTTCAACAGCAAGTAAATTAGAGCTGGGTGTTGCCGCCAACCTCACGATACGATACGTATCATGATACAGGGGTCACGATACGATGCGTATCACGATACATATGTATCCCAATACTTGATCTTCAAGGCGATATGTATTAGTGATAGACCGATGTTTTTTTCAGGGCCCATGCCGATACCGATTATTATATATGTGCAAGGAGGCCGATAACCGATATTAATTTGCAGTGAAAGAGAAAATAATTAAAAAAAAATAATAATTTAAATTAGCTTTTCTTTTAATTTTAAACAAAGAATAGACTGTTTTGCTCAATTAAAAGTTTTAACAGAAATTCTAGAAATCGTAGGGAACTTCCAGGGTCATCAGCATGTGTTAAGCTAAATTCAAAACTAAGCAAGTAAATAAATAAATAAAATAAAATAGTTTTCTCCTGTAAATAAAATTTTTTGAAAATTTCAACATAATTTCTAAACATTTTTGCAATTATTATTTTTGTATAAATTAAAGTGTTTGGACTTCCCAGTGTTTGCAGTGAATAAATAAATAGTTTTCTACTGTAAATAAAGTTTTTGAAAATTTCAACATAATTTATTTTTTATTTTTTTTAAATAAATTAAAAAGTGTTGAGACTTCCCAGTGGCAGCAGTGACAAATGTATTAGTGATAGACCGATATGGTTTTTTCAAGGCCGATACCGATACAGATTATTTGTAGTCAAGTCGGCCGATAACCGATATTTCAAGCCGATATTCATTTGCAGTAAAATGGGGAGGGGGGGGAATTCTTTCAAACTATATATAATTTCTCACTGAGTAACAAATTCATGTGAATGTAGCTCATTTGGGGTTTTTGTTAGGGTTTGTAAAAACGTTTCAAAAAGATTTTTGCGGTGAAAAATTGTGTGAATATGTTCCAAATGTGTTTACGACAAATAAAAACTGACTGCGAACATCTTACAAATCCTGATGAAAACCCCAAATTCGCTACGTTCGCAAGTATCCCCTGCTCAGTGAGCTTTATCGGCCTTCAGATTCAAAACATGGCCGATGCCGATATTTGTCAAAATGCCAAATATCGGCGCCGATAATCGGCCTATCCCTAAAATGTATGCAAAATTAAACGAATCTAATTTGGGATTTTCGTCATGGTTCAAAAGATCTTCGCAGACAGTGAAAAATTGTCTGAATATGTTTGAAATGTCTTTGCAACAATTAAAAAGTGTCTGTGAACATCTTACAAATCCTGATGAAAACACAAAATTTGCTACGTTCGCAAGCATTCGCTGCTCGGTGAGATTCCAGCTTTATCAGCCTTCAGATTCGTAAAAAAAGGCCGATGCCGATATTTGTCAACATGCCAAATGTCTGCACCGATAATCGGTCTATCCCTAATACGTATCCCGATATATTACAATTTTCTTGCATTTTATAACAGCCCTATCTATACCTAAACGATATGTTTGTTATGCTGACTGGCAAAAATATTTTTAGCAGCTCTTCTGGTTTACCACCTAGTGGCATGCCTGGTCTAAATGTGCACGCACTGCAGAGCAAGGAGCAGCTTTCACAGACACACCAGGAACATTTTTTAATAGGCATGAGCCGCCAATATAAGCAAAAATATCGAAGTATTAAAATTAAAGCTCTAAATTAGCTTATTTGAAAAATAGGGAAAATAAAAACTGCATTTTTTTCATGTAACACATTCTAATTTCGTTTTTAAACAAAATATACGAAAATTGGTACATTAAGACGTGCCATGTTAAGTTTATAAGTAAATAAATGTTGATATTCTTCCTTCCTTTCATTTTTCTTAGCAAGACACAGTGTCCAATGACTGGTGAGCTATTTTTGCATTAATTGAAGGCAATTAACTTCAAAGACGCTGCTGTTTTTTTTTTCTTAGGTACAATGCAAGCTGCAAAGGCAAACGTTAATTGCCTATTTAAAGTTAATGAGCAATATCGATTCTGATGCCTGTGTATCGATTAGTGTTGTTCCGATACCGGTATCGAGAGAAGGTCCGATACTGCATTAAAACAGTGGTATCGGCATCGACGAGTACTTACAAGTAACATGCCGATACTATTATTTCCGACGCTTATGTAGGACTTTGAACGCAGCATTTTCTGTCTCGCTCGTCCACGACGATCGCTGATGTGTGACGTGTTACTGTATGCAGAGCCAAGGTATCCTATTGGCCCTTGAATTCTCAGAACCAATGACAGGGCAGCTTTTTCGTGTCGAGGGGGTGGGGAGACCAGAGGGTGCCTCAGGAGAGAAAATGTCGGCGATTTGGAAATATTTCAGCATCGAAACTCCAGCGACTACAACAGCCACATGCATAATTTGCGGTGTGAAAGTTGCAAGAGGTGGAACTAAATCGGCCAAGTTCACCACCTCAAACCTTATAAAGCATTTGAAAACAAAACATATTAACGAACACCAAGAGTTTGTGGCTGCGGCGGCAGCGGCGTTGACAGCGAAAGCTACAAAGAGGAAGCTGGATGGACTGCAGCAGCAAACAGTGGTTAGTTCACTTAAGAAGAGGGAACAGTGGGACGAGAAGAGTGACGCGGCAACGAAGATGTCCGAGAAAATTACGGAAATGATTGTGCTCTGTAACCTGCCCATCTCGTTTGTTGACAATGTGGGATACAAGCTTTTTATGGCTCGTGCGGTACCAAAATACAAGCTCCCTGGCCGCAAATACATCGCAGAGACGACTATACCCGCACTCAAAATGAAAGTGACGGAGCATGTATCAAGGAAACTTGAAAAAGTGCAGGCCATAAGCTTTACTACAGATATTTGGAGCAGCGATGTCTCCCCACTTTCCCTACTTAGTTTAACTGCGCACTGGGTGGACACTAAATCGTTCAATCTAGAAAGTGTGGTGCTGCACGCAAGTGAATTCAAAGGATCCCACACTGGTGAAGCCATTGCAGGAGCAATAGAAAATATGCTGCTTTAATTGGAACATCCCAAAGGCAAAGGTAATTTCACTAATATGACTAGAATTTGCTATTTTTACTTCCTTTTTTTTTTTTTTTTTTTTTTTTTAAACTAGAAAAATACAGCATTAATTTGAGACCTGTCTCAAAAGCACTGTACAAAATGCTGATTTTATCATGTATTATTATTAATTAATTAATTAATTATTGTTAAAGGTCCATACCATCATTCGTGACAACGCCAGTAACATGAAGAAGGCGATGAGGGAGCTGGGGATGTCGAGCTTGGGATGTTTTTCCTAGAGATGGGCCGATATTTGACATATTGGTACATATCGGTACCGGTCTGTTTTATTAATCTGACGGCCGATATGAGCGATCCATTTAAAACTCCGTCTTTTCGCTTCGAATGCAGCCCAGAGCGTCTCTGTCTGGTATGGAGTCCAACTCCAGCAACGTAACGCCCATAGCAGCATTTGATTGGTTAGCCGTGCAAGAGCCAGAACCAATCAGTAGTGTATGCCGTGTATCACAGTAGCCGGTCACACACGCACCCACAACGCGAGACACATGCTTCGAAGGTAAGTTAAAAGAGAAGAGACTCCGCTGAACTTTTCACCATGATAAGCTAAACACATTGAATTATGTTGTGTATTAAATGCACTATATGAATGGAGCTGCATTGCCTTGCATTGAATCCCCGCTAGCTAACAGTGGTGTGTTCAGCTTAGCATGGAGGCTAACACCCAGTAGCTAATTCGCTACTTGAACTACTCGGGGAGGGAATCACACACATTTTCACTTAATTAAGTAAATAATGTTTGTTAGAAAGGTTCCAAATATTAACAGTTGTCATTATTATATTGTCTAGTTCCATGTTAAGAGTAGAGTAATGTCATTATATTTACCTCTCGTGACGCACACATTGCATTCTGGGTCACGTCCACTACTTGTTGCATAGCGGTTATTATGCAGTTAGATGCCACAGTGACACTAAATAGCGTTTAGTTACTTTATATTGTGTTTATTTGTCGCACTGGTTTGCCATTGTGTGCCTTAAGCTTCGACGTCGATTTGATTGACAGCTCGTTGTGCACCTCGTTAAAGTCCGCTCCGTAACAAATTAAGTGTCTCAAACACCGTTTAACTACATGAACGTGTTCTCTTCCATATGTTTGGCATTAGTAGAGAAGTGCACTAAAGTATAGTGTGCTTATTTGCTCGTTTTGTCTCTCTTTTCACGTCATGTCTGCCGTCAGTTGAGACATTATCCTCTCAATGGATGCCACTAATATGTACCATCTACGGCCGTACACGGCTGCAATTAATGTTCAGTGATGTAATTTCGTTACGTGCATCATACTTTGAATAATGAGCTCATGTTTGGTGTGTTGTATAACTTTCTCGTGTGTTAGTAACTATTCATGTGTACAGCTAAGATAGTGCTTGTTAATGTGAATTAGCAATGTTGCAGCCCAGTTATTATTTAGACAAGTACATCTGTGCCATTAAGTGATACAGTACAGTACAGTAGTGAGAGAATAGTGTGCCCATATACACACACGTGTCTATAAGTGTAAAACACATTAAACAGCAGAAACTGGCAGCGGTCCACCGCAACAATGTCTGTTTAACCAAGTTATTCTTACTATTATTATAACCAAGTTATTTTACTCTACCTTTTTCTGCGTTGATTGGGGCATCCTAAGTGGCAGTAAACTACATGATGAAATGTCTTTTGACAGTTCTCTTGTAGAGAGGAGTAGCATGATATTGCTGTTCTCGATTTAAGATCCTCAGCTTATCAAAACTGTCTATATGGTAACAATAACAATAATCATAATAAGGTCTACAAGAACTGTATGGTGTTCAGGGATGAATAGTTTTTCTCATGGAATTTTTTTATTTTTTTTGCTGTAGTAATAAGTAATGCCACAGCTGATGCACATTTTGAATGACAGGGTTCCTCCTATTACTTCAAAATATAAAAATATAACATTTATAGAATAAAACTACAAGTATCCCAAATGCTATAAAAGGTAATGTCACATTGGCCCCACATTTAACGCCCCCGCCACCAACGTCTTATTGCAGATAGAAGGATGTAAAATGAAAAGTGCAGTGTGAGAATCCATTGTAAAGAACTGTTAGGGTTTGCATTATTCAAAAATTTGGTGCCAACATTTTAACTTTTACTGCAAATGAATATCGGCTTCAAATATCGGTTATCTGCCTCCTTGACTACCGATAATCGGAATCGGTATCGGCCCTGAAAAAAGCATATCGGTCTATCTCTAGTTTTTCCCACTTAATCCAGCTAGTGGTGCATGAAGGATTGCTGTCACAGCGGAGTGTAGGTGACGCGCTGGCGAATGGGAGAAAGATCATCGGACACTTTAAGCATTCTCCGTTGGCTACATCGCGACTAGAAACCATTTAGATGAACCTGGCCTGGAATGCCAGTCAAATGACTGATACAAGATGTGCCCACCCGCTGGAACAGCACATTCTATATGACAGCAAGCCTACTAGAGCAAAAGACTGCCATCTCAGTGTATGCAGCTGACCACCAGCTGCCAGCGACCCTGACTGCAAACAACTGGACACTGCTAGAGAAAGTCAACACACTCCTGGCTCCATTCGAGGAGATCACAAAGCAGACCACCTTCACCACTTCCACCATCTCAGAGGTTATCCCCTCTGTCACAGTATTGAAGCGCCTACTGGCTAAAGAGCCTCCAGAGGACAGTGGGATAAAAACAATGAGCGCGACACTTCTAGCAGCTGTGGACACAAGATTCCAGATTGAGGCGGAGCCCCTGTATGCAGTTGCCACTCTCTTAGACCCGCGTTACAAAGACAGGTATGTCTAATTCTGTGCTGTTAGTGTAAAGTTAAACATTTTGTGCAAGAAAATTATTTTTTCATAATTGAATGTTCTCCTCTCCAAGTACTCGAGTCATATGAATTACAATCACAGAAGATAAAAAATATAAATATTAAAATATAAAATTTCAGGTGTCCAAATGTTGCTCCATGGTTACAAAATTAATGCACAGTCATGTGAATATCTAGTCCATGCCTCACTCTCTCACCAGCATGTAGAACAATGTAAAGAGGTTGTTTATTCAACACATGTATTCTGTTTACTGTTACTGCAGATACTTAACAAGTGCGGAAAACAACAAATTTTCAAAGAGTGCACTTGCTCAAGAGGTGGAGAAGAATGAGGAGTCCAGAAGACCAACGCAGACAACCTCAACCACCACTGAGGTGGCAGGCCCAGCCAGTAAGACCCCACGGATGGAAGAGCCCAACACAGGTAGCAGCAAGAGCTGCTTTGCAGAGCTGTATGAGGAAGTCCTACAAGAATACGATGTGGAACAAGGTGGGGCTAGCAGCACAATCACACAGGTACAGATCGAGACGTATTTGGCTGAGAAAACCATCCACAGAATGGAGAGCCCATTTGAGTACTGGGGAAAAAATAAAGAACGGTTACTCTCCCTGGCCATGACTGCTGCAAAATTTCTCTGTGCTCCCTCTACGAGTGTAGATAGTGAGAGACTGTTCAGCGCAGCTTCCAACATACTTGATGTCAAAAAGAATAGGCTTTTAGGGGAGAAAGTAGAAACACTCATCTTTTTAAAGAAAAACCTGCCAATGTATTTGAACTTGAAACTCAAGGACTCTAATCCTCAGGAGGACTGAGTCAACATTATACTAGGGGTTCCTGCTACTATTTTGCCACTGCTCGTTTTTGTTCTATGAAAGTGGATTTTGGAGTTGAACTTGTGAAAAGAGTAGACACTAACATTTAAAATGACGTTTTATTTATTTTCAATTCTGGCTGCACTTTAGAGGAGCGCACATCAGCCTAGACCTAAGTTTACATGAGCACATTTTGTTTTATGGCAATTGTTTTCAATACGATATGTTCTTACTTCAAACAGGCCCTAATGCCATGCTCTCAAAGATAATTTGTATATTATTTCTTATTTTAATTTAATTTTACTTCTTGTTGCAGTATTGTTATGCATGTTGGAATTACATGCACAATGCACTATTTTGGCCTTTGAGAGCCAAAACTCTCAGGTTTGATTACTTATTCAGGTAGTCAATAAAAAAGTTCGACTGGATTCATTCTGTATTATTGTATAGTTTTTTTGTTTTTTTGTTTTTAGCAGTGCCTAAACCATGATGGTTTTACATCCAAGGGAGTATGTATTTTAGAATAAAAAAATAAAATAAAAAATCCTTGTGGTATCGGTATGGTATCGGTATCAGCCGATACTGCAAAAGTGGGTATCGGGATCCAAAAAACGTTATCGGAACAACACTAGTATCGATACGTGTATTGTAATGACGCCCGCAAGGATATATTGCCGTATCGATTTTTTTGTCCCAGCTGGCCGTGTTGTTGCGCTCCGGGTGACAACAGAGAGGACTGTGTGTGATTCGAAGTCGATTGGCTACCATGAGACAACATGCGGGAAAAAAAAGTTCACATTTTTCTACTTTGGCGAATATGTGAGGGTGCGGATTTCGCTGATGCGCACCGCATCCCAGATTCTCAGCGCTACAAATGCGTCCTCCGCTCCGCCCCACATACTTTCGTTCCGGTGCCCACAAAGTCCGTTGACTACAATACAAACGCGCTGCCGAAACGCCTTCCTCCGCTTTTGGTGTTGCAGAAAAAGATGTAGAGAGAAACTAGATAATAAAGAATTCCACCGATTAATAAAAACTTGCCACATTGGTCCATCTGTTGTGTTTGTGGCTCAAGTTGTGCCCAACTCCTCAACCCCAAGACTAATCGACTTTTTTTTAAAATTATTATTATTATTATTATTGTTATTTTTATTATTGTGTTGTTTTTTGTTTTTTAAATAGAGTTTTGAGGCTGCAAATGTTCGTGTGTTGAATTGAGTGGATAATCTGGATATAAATACCTATTGTTCCTTATATTTCCTGTACAATAATAGTCTTCCATTTACAGTCTCACTGTGGCTCGCACACATGGTGATCTGTGAAGTGAATCATCCCCTTCTCTTTAATGTGTACTTTTGTTACATAGCAATGTGCATGTGTGTGAAAACTTAAAGGAAGGATATTGTGTGGCAGCTACCTTCTCGTTGAGAATGACGAGTGCAGGTTGGTGGTTAGCTTAACATTGCATTGCTACTCGCGTCGTCTACCGGCGCCTTAAATTTAAACAAGCGACAAGTTCCAGTCAACATACATTAAGAGGAGAAGCTTGGTTAATGTTTATTTCCTTGCTGGGCATAAAAAAAAATGCCTTGCAGTGCCAGCTTTTAATTAAGTTGTCACTCCGTTGTTGCTGTATCATCCAAAAATGACCATATCACCAATCGAGAATTTGTACTTGTAGTTCTCGCGCCATTCATGGCAAAATAGTGCTTGGTAGGGGTGTGAATTGCCTCGTACCTGACGATTCGATCTGTATCACGATTCATAGGTCGCGATTCGATTCGATACCGATTAATCCCGATATGAATTTACAAGTCGATTGTTGCGATTTTTTTTTTTTTTTTACATTTTTTTTTTTAACTCAAATTTAGAAAATACCATTCAGTAAACTTGTACATGTACACTGTAAAATTTGTGTGAAATTGTATTATTTATTGATCTGAAACTTCAGTTTTATAACTGTGAGCCACTGTATTTAACAAACGGGTTGTAACCTTTTTCATGTTAGAATAGCATTGAAATAAAATATTAATGCTTCATGTTCCATTAATATAACATTCTTCCATGCTTAAGGTGTGAAAGTTAGACGTTTTGTTGAATATTTTTCCATCAAAAATGGATGTTAAAAAATTGATTCGGCTGCCTATTGAATCGATTTGAGAATTGCGTGCTGTAGTATCTCTATATGTTGCCGAATCTTTTTTTTTTTTTTTTTTTTTAAAGTGCTTGGTAATGAGTTTGCCGGTTGCGGCAAAATATCCACTGTGTAAAAGAACAGTTTCATTCATTTAAGTCCAGGACTAGTCTGACATAAATGAAATCTATGCTAGGCTTATTTGTCATAGTTATTGTATTGTATTTGTTATTGTCAGGCTGTTTGAAAGCGCTATATAAAAAAAAACTTGAGTTGAGTTGAGTCATGGAATTTGCATCAGACCAGTTCGTAATCACATGATGCCACATATATTGACCTTTTCACCAAATACCACCACATTTTACTCTCCAGGTGAACCTACACCATTGTGAGCGTGTGAGGCAGTGGAACCAGGGCGATGTTCTACGCCCACTTTGTCCTCAGCAAACGTGGGCCGCTGGCCAAGATTTGGCTGGCGGCCCACTGGGACAAGAAGCTGACCAAGGCTCATGTCTTCGAATGCAACTTGGAGAGCAGTGTGGAGAGCATCATCTCGCCCAAGGTAGAAACAACAACAACAACGAAAGTACACTTTGGATTATTCAGTCTGTTCTTTTTTTTTTTTAATGTCTGTGGGATATTGCATGTATTTTGTATTGTGCCCATAGGTGAAGATGGCGTTGCGTACATCAGGTCACCTGCTTCTCGGGGTGGTGAGGATCTACCACAGGAAGGCCAAGTACCTGCTGGCTGATTGTAATGAAGCCTTCATCAAAATCAAAATGGCTTTCAGGCCAGGTATGGTGACATCTACTTGCTCGAATAATCTGCTCTTTTACCGTGTTCTGAGTTTCAGTGTTGTCGCTTGTATTTGTGTCCAGGTGTGGTAGATTTACCTGAAGAAAACAGAGAAGCAGCGTACAATGCCATCACCTTACCCGAGGAGTTTCATGACTTTGACCAGCCACTTCCTGATCTGGAGTAAGTCCATGTCTACTGTTCAGAATCAATCTCGTCACCACTCGGAAACAAATATGATGCAAGTCCAGATATGAATGTTGATATTCTGTAAATGTATCTCTCTCCTCCATTCATTATGCACCATCTGCTGTTCTCAGTTTTGCTCTCTTGTGTCCTTCACACAGTGACATTGATGTGGCCCAGCAGTTCACCCTGAACCAGAGTAGAGTTGAGGAGATTACCATGAGGGAGGACGTCGGCAATCTCAGCCTTTTGCAAGACAATGACTTTGGTAGGTCATAACAGTGATGCACCAATCTTAAAAATCATTATACAGAAACATGTATCATACGTTTTGAGTATAATGTAGTTTCTCCGAGAACAGAAGAACCTTCTTTACACCCTAGTCATATTTAGAATAAGCTACTGTTCCCCTCAGCTGACTTTGGCATGGACGACCGTGAGATGATGCGTGATGCCAGCACGTTTGAGGAGGATATCATGCACGGTGCCACGGCCTCTAACCTTTTGCTTGAGCCTGAGCCTGGACCGGCTAATCTCCCCGATAAATCCAACCACATGGAGTATGATGACTTTGGTGATTCCTCCATGGGAAACAGTGACGGAGGGATGTTAGGTGAGCAGTTCAAAGTACTTCCTGACAGCTCCCCTGTTAGTCTTTCTGTTGAAGTGATGATTTTATATGATTTGCAATTTCTCAGTGGATAAGCTGCTTAGCTCTGAAGATGGTGGTGGCATTTTTGACGACCCACCAGCCATCACTGCGAGCGTCATGATGCCTCCGGATCATGGAGATGATGAGGATGATTTTGACAACCTCCAATCACGTGAGTCCTTACTACAAGAGATAGATATTGTGTTGGTTGTCCAAAAATGAGTTTGGAAACTTGAGTAGCTGTGTTAAATCGCACCAAGAGTGCCTAATGACATTTCCCGTTTTTCTGTCTTGTGTGTCCAGCGGGTCCAGACAGCCCAGACTCCGGGCCGACAGAGCCACTGCCAGCCATGGCTGATCAGACTGAACAGACCACTCTTGTTCATAATGAGGAGGAAGCGTTTGCACTGGAGCCCATTGACATCACTGGTTAGCAAAATATTTAATGTAATATGTTTTTGTGCCCCAATATTTGCTTGGAATTTTCCCATAGATAATAGAAATAATCAGTTCTAAAAAGCTGTCTGGCTCATAAAGCCCTTTGTAAATGTGCAGACTGTTTTAAGCAACATTTTACATTAATAGCATTATCCTTTTCAACAGTTTTTATGGTCATACGTTGATGTTTTGCCATATTGTACAATTAGAATAGATTACTCACCATTAATACGGCTGATGAAGAGGTAGACCTACTGCATGTATGTAGTTGCTAAGTGTTTTCTCTTGCCGATAACATTGTGCTGTACTGGCAGGACTGTTAATATGTGACCCGCTCCATCAAAAGGGCCCGCATGTCGGGAGGCTCAATCTAGAGATATGGGCTATATTAGACAGTTGGACATTTTTTGTTCATTTTGAGATTTCTCCACAAATAGCTTCCTTGAAGTCTCTCGTTTCATTTCCAAGCAGCACAAAAGTCAAAATTGTTATACAAGTGTATGAAAATAAGCAATTATTAGACAGTATGCCTCGTAACTAGGGGGCGTGTTTTTAGTCTGCTAGCTAGCATTGCGTCTTGCGCAACTTTTTAAAAACAACCTGACTTAACTAGCCTCAGACGTAATTCACTGATTTATAACAATATTGTGAGGATAAGTGATTCTGCTAATGGGTGGATGGATGGATAGATGGACATAGCAACCAAAAAAAAGTCAAAACACAATTCAGCACGAATGTGAACAGAAGTCATCCTACCTAATTGAGCAGAAGCTATGTTGTCATCGGTCCGGTTATCAGCGAATTGTCATCCAAACAGACAGTGATATTCTCCGGGATCTTTTTCTTCGAACTCGAGTGAGGGATGCAGCCGCGATACCCCCGCGGAGCAATCTCCTCCTTTACTCAGACCACGTCGGTTAAAAGTTGTGACATGCATCAGTGCCTTGTATGCAATGTAGACTCATGTAATAATGTTTCGTAAATACTAATGTAATGGTTTGATCGCTTGTCGATGTTGTGTATTTCATACAACGCCGGAGATGCTGCTTCTTCGATGCATCAAAAAAAAAAAAAGTCTGCCTGCATACATTGCAAATATCGCCACACATTTTCACTTTATGCTCTTTTAAATGAGATGACATGAACATAAAAATGAACTATGAAATATTTCACTTGAAGATGAAAAATGGTCCTCTCAAAAGAGTCACAGTATGACAGCCTGCCCCAAAATTCACACGGCTATATAGACTTGTAAATACAATAGTTTAGTGTCACTCTATTACTTGCGGTGGGGTGGTGGGACAAAACAAAACAAACATTTTCATTTTATTCATTTTCAAAAGCATTTGAGATATCACATCCATGATAAGTTATCAATAGAGCACTTTTCACAGGTCACATCAAATGGCAAATAATCTTTTAATTGGCACAAAATTATGAAATCAAATTTCCCACTGTGGTATATGACCTAATTTACGCAAGAAAATAGCACAAGGAGCAACAATAAAATAAGCAAACTTTGGCTGATGCCTCAGAAGATAAATTGTCAGCTGAATGTGATCTTCAAAGTTGAGGCTGATTTCATCTCTTGAGAGGTCAAACTTCCAAAACGTTTAAAGGGTTCAAATCTTGGACGATGGCCTTGCCTGCTATTGGAATTGACTTTCCATTGATATTTTAACAAATCCTGAAAATTTCAGGTTCATATCGTTTTTTCCTAAGGCACTGGTTGCTATGGACATTTGAAAGATGCAAATACCAAAACTTTAAAGCCCTTTTTCTCAAAACTAGGAATTTCTACCTTCCATCAATTAAAACTGCTGTAACTTTGCCAAATTTTCAGCTACATCCATGTATTATATATCATTTTAAAGGGAATTAAGTGCAGAAGTCAAATATCAATATCTCAATTTTTATTTTTTATTTTTTTTGGGGGGGGGGGCACATGTGGACCCTTTTGCCAGAGCCGGTCACATATCGATGTAGACTTCTTGTCACTTCCGACAAATGAGACTTGGCAACCGAGTCTTCATATTGTATGCCGTTTTTTATTATTTTTTTCATTTTGTATTTTTTATTTATTTATTTAGTTATTTTTTAAATTGTTTTTTTGTGTGAAGTTTAATTAAAAATGTTTGGATAGTTTTCTTTAACAATCATTTCATATAACACTGACTATATGAATGTACATTATTTGAACTCCTCTTCAGTTAAAGAGACTAAGGCCAAGCGTAAGAGGAAGCTGATTGTGGACAGTGTGAAGGAGTTGGACAGCAAAACCATCAGAGCCCAACTCTCTGACTACTCGGATATTGTGACCACCCTGGATCTTGCCCCACCCACTAAAAAGTTGATGATGTGGAAGGAGACCGGGGGAGTGGAGAAGCTCTTCTCTCTTCCAGCTCAACCTCTCTGGAATGCAAGGCTGCTCAAGGTAATGAATATTGGCTATTATAATTAGCCACTGCATTTGAGTGGCAAGCTCTTTTTGCCTAAGTTTTGCAGTTTCCAGATTTATAAAAATTGTCTTGGGTGAGCATTCACACCCAAAGTGTTTGAGAGCAAGCCAACTGTCATTTGCCAAAAGCAAGCTGGCCATTTTAACATGAATTCTTAAAATACCATCTTTCATTGGTATGCTGCCCGGGTAGTGAGATTTAAGGAAGAGAATTAGAAAGTATAGGGCTGGGCGATATAAACAGTATATTCAATATTAGGTATAAATTTTGTTGACTTCCTACATCAACACAACGCCACCTCGAAATTATATTTAATTGCGAATTAAAGACGCTAACAACACAAGTCTTTGGTGTTAGCAACTAGCCACTAACGTGATCGTAAACAAATGAAAGCGTTCGGCGAGCCAAACTGCAGTTGCATTCAAATACAGTCGGACATTTCAAATGTGGACAAAAAGTCCAATACATTAACTGTTAATAGTTGCAAATATCTAAACAATGTAAGCTTTCTATTAAGCTATAAAAGCTGGCATACATTAAGAAGAGTGATGGGTGTGATATCACTGTTTTGGTTTTGTTTTTTGTTAACTTTAATTGCAATCAGTGGTCCAACTAGTCATTTCTGTTTACAATACCGAAATCATCTACTAGGCTTCCATCCTCTATTCTAGTTGTTGGTATGTCTGTCAATGAATCAAAAATAAATAATAAACCTGCTTGTTTATATAATTCTAACATTTACCAAATTTAGAAAATACTATTAAGTAAACTTGTACATGTACACTGTAAGATTTCCATGAAAAGGTATTTATTTATCTGAAACTTCAGTCTTATAACTGAGCCGCTGTTTTAAAAAAACGGGTTGTAATCTGTTTCATGTTTGAACAGCAATGAAATAAATGATTAAGGCTTAATGTTCCACTAATGTATCATTTTTCCTTGCTTCAGGTCTGAATCCTAACCCCAAGTAAGATGTTTTGTTGAATATTTTTCCATCAAAAATGGATGTTTAAAAATGTATTTGGCGCAGGGGTGGGGGGCAAGTGTTGGAATGCGGCCAGCAGTGACTGGAAACGGCGCTGATGTGTGGAAAACCGGAAGTCGGAACTTGTGACAACTGTACCCCATTAAGCATTATGACGTTTTGCTGACATGATTGTGAAATAGGATCAGGCGAGTATTTTATTAGCACCTAATCAGCCCCCTGCATTTAAATGTTAGATGTTCACACGCTGCCTGACACCTCTGGTGCCAGACGAGCTGCGGAAAAGGAGAAAGGGCGGCGAAGCAGACAGTTTGGATGAATTCCTCAAGGAGCTGGAGAACCCGGAGGTGCCCAGAGAGGATGTTATGGGTCAGCACAGAGATGTCATTGGTAAGAGCAGTTTTATTTATTTTAATTTTTTTTGTATAGCTGTTGGTAACAATTTCCTTCATTCACCATCCAGATCAGACTATCATGGAAGAGCCCAGTATGTTGGCTGCGTCTGCAATGGAAGGCAGCAGGACAACATTGGATGAAACTGTCATGCCACCTCCCTCCACACCTCGCGGTGTCAAACGCAAGACCCTCGAAAAGGAGAGTGCCGTGCCTGTGAGTTATACAAAAATGTCTCGACATGTTTGTTTTTTCCCCTCTCTCTCTTTCTTCATTGTGCAATACCAAACCTGAGTGAGCTGAAGGTGTAAGGCAGCAATATTCGACCTGCCTATTGGTTGGCATGAATTGCCTCTGCTGTCTTTCAGATGGCAGCCTTAGAACAACAACAACAACAGCAGCAGCAGCCGCCACAACAGCTGGCCGACCGCTCGGCCTTGTCTCAGAGGCTCGACATGTCTCAGGTCGAACTCCCACCAGAGGAGACCACTGTCAACCTCACTCAGCTCGTTCCTGAACTGGACCTCATCGGAGAGAAGAGCAAAGACAAGAAGGATGAGAGCGACGAAGAAGAGGTTAGTTGTTTTGGGTTTCCATCATGTGATGTTAATTGCCGGAACAGGCTAGAAACGGGCACTGTTAATCTCACTATTCATCAGATAACTGAAATGGAGAACAATTAAGAGTACGGTAGAGAGAAGCAGACCCTTTTGGAGGGGCTTTTGGCTTAGTTGTCCTTCCAGTGTGATAAGTCACTGTCAAATTACAATTGGAATAGATTTTTTTTTATTTTAATTTTTAAGTAAAATCCTGTCATGACATACCCCCCCCCCCCCCCCCCCCCACAAAATCAACCCCAGATGGCTTGACTTAAAAAGCATTTTTTTTTTTATGCAGTAAAAAGACAAATTATTTAAATTTATATATTTGTCCATCTTGTGATGAGATGTTATTTAAACTCAGCAAGCAGCACCAAAAATCCTGATGGTGTAAAGCCTACCGTGATGTTACATAATTCTCTACCAAACAGCTTCAGAAACATTCAAATGAGATGTTTAACAAATTATATTGATGCAAACTTCCAACAGAATGTATTCTCTCCATGGAGAGCCTCAGATGCTATACACACAGATTGATTTTAAATCTAAATGTAATGCAAAAGTAGGAGGGGAAAAAAAAAAACAACCAGAGCGTTTTGTGTTGTCTTAATTAGGATGAAGAAGGTCAGGCTGGAGACCAGGACCAAGAGGAGAAGCGATGGAACAAGAGAACCCAACAGATGCTACATGGGCTTCAGGTACAAAAAATAAAATAATAATTTCATAATTTTTTAACAAGTCAAATTGATGTTCATTGCTCACATGCTGGTTTTCATGATGGACATGATGGTGTATCCGCTCCCTGCAAGGAGAATGTGTTGGGGACTTGGCTAACTTCGGGTTGTTCCTGCAGCGCGTCATGGCCAAGACTGGAGCAGACTCTGTCAGCCTGCTTGACTTGTGCCGGAACAACAACAAGAAGCAGGCGGCTGCTAAGTTCTACAGTTTCCTGGTACTCAAGAAGCAGCAAGCTATCGAAGTCACCCAGTCAGAGCCTTACAGCGACATCATTGCCACTGCTGGACCACGATTCCACCTTATTTAGACATTGGAAGAGGATAAAACAAACACTGCTTGCCACTGGCACCCCCCTTTTTTTTTCTTCTTTTTTTTTTTTGAGTCATTTGGTTTTGTCAGACAGGAAGGGTGGGACTAGTGGGGAAGGTTTTTCAATGTTTGAAAATGATTTTACTGTATTTTAGGTGGAATCATGCAGTATTGACTTTGAATATAAGAATGTTAACAGTTATATTTATAAAGAAATGTTTCATCACCAAATTTCCTTTTTAAGTTAAATTGTCTGCTTATCTAAAGATTCTTCAAACATTGACCATCTAGCTCATCGATGTGAAATACTACATCGGCTATGTACATATTATGTAAAGCTATTGCTTTATTCCTTGGCAGTGTAACCTCACCACCTCCTTGTTGCACTTGTTTTTTCCCACATAACACAAGTAAATCTGTCAAAATTGTTCTCCCCTACGGCCCGCTGTATTTGTCATAATTCAGGTATTTTGTCAGTTAAACTTCATTAACTTGTTTTGTATTTTGCCTTTACACCTGTACACCTTTTTTTGCATTATGTAACTACAAAATATACTTGTTACAGATACGTACAGTGTCCCACTTTTTTAGTTTTTGGGTAATCTCTAGAGATACATCTGTAAAGGTTGGAAATAAAAATGTTTGACATACATTATTGCTGCGTATTGTTTAATCATAATCCCTATTTTAAACTGTGCATATTTGGTATTATTTGAACATCTATTTTATGTCTTAGACCAAATGTATAGCATACAGAGAGTATTGACTATATTAACATGTATTCTGATGTAATGAACATTCTTGGTTTCAGGCACATAAAAGGATGCATTTAAGCAAATGAAAATAGAAAAGATTCAAATAGCTGGATAAACTGGTTTAAATCGGTTGACTAAATTGATTATACTTAAGACATTACAGTTTTAGACATATCTTTAAAAAAAATTACAACTAAAAATGTTTGCAAAAGCTAACTGTCAATTATGTTATAGTAATAAAGCCTTTTTCTTTTTTTTTCTTTTTTTTTTTTTCCTTTTGTCACAGGCAGATGTCAAAGAAGCCAAGAAATATATGTTCAAAGGAAAAGTATTTTCACACAAAATTATAAACACTGTAGCGATAATTGGGTCGTCTTTTGGACGAATTAATAATCTGGACGTTACAGAGGTAAATTGTATTTACCTCGATAACCTCTGGGGCACCACGTTGTTTTTGCTTTGGGTTAACAGGAGCAAACAACGACCAAAATCCTTCTTTCATCAGTCATTGATAATCTAAAGTCGCCACACTCGATATTCAGTGGTTCGTTGTACTAACAAAAGAATAATAATCCACTCGGAAACACAGATGATTTAGGCGAAATAAAGTTTATAAACATGCATTTATTCACGATTGCTACACTACAGAATCAAAACACTGCCTATCTAACTATTCTACCGTCAGAAGAAAAGAAACAAAATAAAGCAAATGAAAATAAGGAAGGAGTGCAAATGAATGAGGAAACAAGGGAAAAGAGAAATTTGACCTGCCAGATCTGTGATATGTTTCAAACGTAAGTTGCACGCAGTGGATACGCCGAGCTAGGAATCAAGCGCACTTACGAGAATGGGAGTTGCGTCGAACGAACAGAAAGGTCTTAAAAAAAAAAGGGGGAAAAATAGTCAATGTTCGTTGACGGCTTCAAAAGAGTTTTGTTGGTGGCTGGGCAAACTTAAAAAAAAAAATTAGAGGGTAGAGTGGAACTTAGGCAATAGTTGTTACAGACCCCCCTTCGTCAAGCGGGATGAATCTTCAGGATGTCCAGGTTGACGGGTCCAGATGATGCGTGGCCAGGGTCCAGGCCACGGTCAGACGGCCGGAGTCCCACTCACGCTCTGCTGCAACACTCAAGACATACCACTGGTGCAACTTTTCTCTAACCTCTGCCTGGTTATGTGTATGCAGGGTATGTCTGTGTGTTTTCAAGGTGTCTCTATGTGTATTCAGTTAACAGTGTGTGTCTAACTTGGTGCTGTGTCAGCTGACTGAGGGACTCGGGTCCCAAAACAGGCGCGGGCCTGGGAAAGACGCAAGACGCGAAATTCCAAACAAAAGAAAAGGAAGAAAACTTTTCCTAAGGCTATCAGGCTAGTATCATATAATGAGTAACTAGGGGAAAACGAACAGCAAATTAAAGAAAAGAGAGAGAGAACGAAAAAGAGGCTGTCGCCTTCTAAAACTCAAAAACCCGGGGCTATACTCATCGGATGATGGTTAGTATCAATCGTTACTTTTTGGCATCCAATGTAGTTTGAGAAATGTTTGATTGCCCATACTGTAGAAAGCAGGGCTTTTTCGCAGTCGGAGTATTTCAACTCGGGGCCGTTCAACGTTTTACTGGCGTACGCCACGACGCGTTTATCCTGGTCGTACATTTGGTATAGACCCGCACTCAAACAATGGTCGGAGAATCCTGCTTCCAAGAAAAATTCCTTGTTGCTATCGGGGTACGCGAGACAGGGAGCGGAGCCCAGCTTTTGTTTTAGCATATTCATCGCGTTGTTTTGTTCGTCACCCCAATCGAAGGGCGTGTCTTTCTTCAGCAGGTTAGTAAGAGGGCGTGCTATGTCAGCAAAGTGTTCAATGAACTGGCGCGAATAGTTGCACACGCCAAGGAAGCTGCGCAATTTTAACACATCGGTGGGGGTTTTGATGTCAAGAAGGCCTTGAATACGGCTGGATTGTGGTTCAATCCCGTTCGGCCCAACCAAGATCCCCACGTAGTTGACCTTCGTGCGACACCACTGACCTTTCAGGAGGGACAGTTTGGCACCTGCAGAAGACAGCTGTCCAAGAACGTGGTCGATTTCCATCAAATGGTCATCCAAAGAGGAGCTCCTCATCATAATGTCATCGACATAAATGAGGTTGCCCCTGGCGGCGGCGTCAGGGCACGCCTTGTTGAGGAAGATGTTAAATTCGGCTGGCGAGTTGGCGTAGCCGAATGGACACCGGTTGAAAGTGTACTGTTTGTTGCCAAAGGTGAATGCCAACTTGTATTGATCCCTGGGATCTACTGGGATCGTCCAGAACCCCGAAGCCACATCGATGGTGGTGAAGAATTTGGCATCTCGAACCTTGGGAAGTTCCTGTTCAAGTTGTGTCATGGGCCATCGCGAAAGAGGAACCTGTTGGTTCAGTTTGCGATAGTCAATGGTTGGTCTCCATGTGCCGTTTGGCTTCAAGACTGGCCACAATGGAGCCGAATAGGTGCTGTTACAGGGGCGAATGATGCCCTTTTCCAGCATGGCGTCGACAGTCTTCTGTACTGGTTCGTAAGAAGCTATCGGGATCTTGTATTGGCGCACGAAAGTTGGAGGAGCGCCGGGCTGAGTCGGGATGCGGTCTACATGTAGTGCCGTCAACCCGCAATCCAAGGAGTCCTTGGCAAAAGACGGTGTGTATTTCATTAACACGGTGCGCAACCGTTCGCGGTCCTGTTCGGACCGGAGCGCGTCGGCGCGGTGCAGAACTTCTTGGAGGTGCGCCTCGAACTCTGGGTACGGTTGAAGGTCCCCATTCGGAGTCGTGGTTGGTTGAGGTGTCTCTGGGTTTCCAGAGGGAATGCTAGAGGGCGTTGGAGGCAACGCGCTCAAGGCATAAATCACCAGTTGTTGGTCTGTCCCCAGGTCCACCCGGACGATGTCTTCATCGTTGGTGGGACCGGCAGGGTTGACCGTAACAAGCTGAGATGGCCTGGTGAGTCTTCGGCCACCGGTGTCTTCAGTCAAGAACAAGTCAGATGGGATGTGTCCAACCACAGGCACCGTTAGAGTGAAGTCGTGGAAGTCGGAACGGATGAGCAGGCCCAGACGGGTCGCTTTTGGTATGCGAACGTCGTACGCAAGGGGGTTGTGAACCAAGATCAGAGTGGTGAGAGAGGCGTCCACGATGGGCGTGGCCTCCAAGAGTAACGACAGGTTCATGAATTCCGATGAAGGTTGAAAGAAAGCGGAGCGAGCATTCAAGACCTGGTTAGCTCGTGCCACCAAGCGAACCGGGATGTTGATCGTGGTCGCCGGAGCGATTACTTCATCCTCGTTCAAGACTTCGCACGCATCTGGGATGGTCTGCCCCGACTTCATGTTTGGAAGACTGGGAACACAAGCTAGAGGTTCCGAGTTGGTGAGGGACCACAGCACGTTGTTGATGGTGTCCACCTGGACGGCAAGACGAACAAGCAAATCTGCACCCACGAAGAGTGTGTGAGGCGCGTCCGGGACAACCAAGAAGTAGTGGGTCAGTGAGTGCTGCTTCCACTGAAGGTTTAAGGCGCACACGCCCACTGCAGTTATTGTAAGAGGAGGTTCCGTGTTCAATGGAAACCGGCAAGACTTGGAGACGAAAAGCATGTTCGGGTCGAGATCTCGCAAGTTGTCAGCGAATGCTGCAGAAATGGCTGATTTGTCAGCACACAAGGCGAGGACAGCGTCAAGAACAGGTGCACCTTGCACGTTGACACCTCCGATGATGCGCGGGGCGTACCCTGCATCAGGTGGTGGTGGGTCAAGGTCACAAAGGAAGGTGTCATGGCTTCTCAGCCGGTCCTTTGTCGGGGACGCGAGGGGTCCTGCCTTGGACTGTGTCGTGTCCCAGCTCCCTGTGGGGGCGTCTGCTTCCCCGTGGGGTGGCTGCGCCCGAGTCACAGTGTAGAGCTGAGCCTGGTCAGGGCCCGAAGGAAATGTCGGCAGGGCCTGCCGCACCTGGGCCCAAATCTGGAGTCTCTGGTAGCCTATGATGGGTTGGAAGCGGACCAACAGGTCTTGACCAATAAGAAGGGGGACTGACTCAATGGGTCCCACATAGACTGGATGGATGAATTCCATGGGGCCAATAGACCAGTGTACCATCGCGACAGATTCCAGCTTTGTGTTAGTAGGAGAGAAGGCGCTAACGGTGAGTGGGCACCGCCGTAGGCGGAGCGGTCGACTGTTAGCTTGTGACGCGGCGCGGAGTCGTTCGAACACCGTGTTGGACATCACCGTGATGTCTGCGGCGGGATCTACAAGGGCTTCGTAGGTTAGAGCTCGCTCCAGGGTGACGCTCAGATAGAATTTACGAGCTATCCCCCTGGTGGTGAGATCACCTAAAAGCTGTTGGAACGGTCTCATGTCATCGGTTGATCGCGATACATGCGGGTCTGCTGTATTTGGATCAGCCTGCAGTACCAATATTGTTGAGTCAGAAGGCAGTTTAGTAGGTGTCTGAGTGTCGGCTACTGGAGGCCCCTCTGGTGACCTCTGCTGGTGGGTCACTTCAGTGGGCATCCGGCCGTCGGTTAGTCATAAAGGCGGGTCTTTTGACGAGTCTTTTGACAATTTCAGGAGTGACTTCAATATGCCGTTGGCATCTGCGTGGTGGTCAGTCTCGGAGTCGGCTTGGCGGTTCCGGGACTCGCGGCAGGAATCGGTTGCTGGCGCGCGTTCGACTTTATCACGTTTTGGATGATAGCGCGAATCGGGCTTACCTTTCGCAAATTTGGGGCGCCGGCGGTCGTCAGCTTGCTTTTCTCCGTCCGCTTTCTCGTCACGCGAGTAGTCGGTTTTGGAGTGCGGTTTCCGGTTTCGCGGGGCGCGGGACTGTTTTGACTTTTTGGATTTAGTCTGGTCTTCCCTCGGAGCAAAGGAGCAAGCTCCCTCCAGCTCTACGAAGGACCCACGTCCACTTTATAAATTCCTGCGTCGCCTGCCTTGGGGGCGGATAATTTTAGCTTTGCATAGCCCCTAGCTGCTAAGTCACGTAGCTGCGAGCTATTCAGTGTCTCAGGACACAAAGCCAGTCCCAAGTAGTGGTTAAGGTTTTGTTGGAGGTTTCGGACAAACAACGTTTTAAAACCAGGATCTTCCTCCATGTTGGGCTCGTTACGAGTCCCAAATTGGCATCGCGAAGACGACTATAGAAAGCCTGAGGAGCCTCCTGCTTTCCCTGTTTGACGAACATGGCGACTTCCATGCCCGACAACCCAGGAGAACCGTCAAACTCGCGTGAGATGGCTTGGTGCAGTGCCAAGGGGTCAGACAACACATCAGCGGGCTGCCGTTCCAGCAGTCTGTTGACTGCTCGGCTGGACGTCATTTTGATCAAGTACAACTTATCTTCCACGGTTGCCATTGGGAACCGCTGGAGATGATAGTTGATGTCTTTCAAGTACTCTGTTGTGTTGTGGGACCCCCCTGGTTTCGGTTCGAATTTGGTTATATTTCGAGCCAGCTTGTCCAAATCTTTCCAGGCCACGCCCATTTGTCCCTCCAACGGGGGAGTCGACATGGGTCCACGTTGGAAACTGTCATCACCTGATGGCCCGAAAGCGTGTGGGGAGGCGGCCATTGGAGGTGCCAGGCCTAAAGCGGCGGTGGTCACTGGCGGCGTCCTCCAGGCGGTTCCGGACTCAGGTGGCAGTTTGAGCTGTGGTGCTGTGGCTCTGGGATCAGGAGGTCTGTGTGGGGGTGGAGCTCCCGGCCGGGAGGCTCCTCGGGAGACCTCATGCAACTGCTGCGCGCGTTGTAACTCATGTTTAATATGAGCTAACTCTGTCTCATATTCCTGCTGGCATTGTCGGAGGCGGGTAACCTCGGCTTCAGTCAATGCTAATTTGGTTCGCAGGTCATATGAGCGGTCCACTTCGGCATTACGTTCCTCCCTAAAGGTCTGTACCTGAACTTGGAGGCGCTTCACTTCATCGGTTGACTGAGCTAGCGACGAACTAACCCGAAAGTAATTAGCTTCTGCTAGCCGAAGTTGGTCTTTTGACCGTCGTTCAGTCAAGTCAGTCACCTCTACTTTTAGTTTGTGAATTTCATTTGCCGCGGTTCTCAGCAGTTTTTCTTGCTCTCGATTTGTATCTTCGGCGGACGCGAGAGCTTGGGTTAACTCACCAATCTTTTGATGGGAGTCGGGAGTGAAAGCAGACTCATCTGCATCACTGCCCAGATTTTCGGCTAGCGCCGCATCTGCGCGGGCTTCTGCCTCATCCAGCTGTGCTTTAACGTCGTCCAGCTGGGTCTCCATGACCTTCACTCGGTCGTGGGCGGCTTCAAGCTGTGCCGTGGCGTCACGGCTCTGCTGTCGTGCCATGTCAAGTTGGTGTTTCACTTGACAGTCCTCGGCATCGCTCAGCTTCAACTGCGCGGCAAGGTTCAAAGTCAGACATCCGAGCATTCGAATGAGTGACTTGTCCTTTGGGGCTTTCGTCTCAGCGTCACTCATGAGCTGTGCGAGGTTATCATTTAGCGTATTAACATCCGCATCCCTAATAGACTCAGCGTATCCAGGTAAGAAGTCCTTGGTCAGCTTCTGCACCAGTTGAGCTAAGGTCTCTAAGCTCTCACAGGGGCTGGGAGTCTCTCGGGGTGCTGCCATATTGTCAATAGCTTTTAGACGATCAACTTATACTAGCGTTTAATAGTTAGTTAATTAGCGTACGCAGTTAGCTAACTACCGCTATCAAGTATTATCGTCAACAATACACACTGGGTTCAAATTATCAAAAGGGAAATTGCCACAAAAGCAAAAGATTTGTTGTGGGCTATGCAGCCCACAGTTTACACTATAGTTGTGAAAAATCAATTCCAGTTATCAAAACAAACAAAAACAAACGGCAACAAAAATAAAATAATAAATAAAGAAAAATAAAAAAAATAATAATAATACTAACTTCAACTTAATTCACTCAGCAAAGAATAGCTTAAATGAGGGACAGAGTAACTCTAAAATGTTACAGCGGTCAATCCCAAAAGCTAAATCCAAAAAAAAATTCAAAAACATTTTTTTTTTTTTTTTTTGGAAGTCGAGTTTAAAGTTGAAATTAAAATTAAATTAAATAACAACAAAGCAGAAAAGG
Source organism: Festucalex cinctus (assembly GCF_051991245.1). NCBI lineage: Eukaryota > Metazoa > Chordata > Actinopteri > Syngnathiformes > Syngnathidae > Festucalex > Festucalex cinctus. The sequence continues at coordinate 26,717,978 of NC_135417.1, forward strand.
GGAAAATAAGCTTAAAAGGGGTTAATAGTCTTAGTCAAATGACTGATTACAGTGTCAGTACAGTTTATGCAAATGTCTTTTGGTTTGGGACACCAAAAATTGCAAAACTATACAGAAATATTAGAGCTGCCTCTCTAATAATAGCTCATTCGAACTCACACCTTCTTATTAACTAGACCCAACCGAAAAACAAAAACAAAAGAACAAACGAAAACAACAAAATTAAAAATAATGGATAAAAATGAGAAGAAAAACAAATAAAAGGGAAGGAAATAATAATAATAATACTAGGTCTACCAAATCAACTAAACAAACACAAAACCCTAAATTAAGTAGAATGTTAAGTCGAGAATACAGCTAGTTAGCCTAGTATGAAACTGGATAAGAGGGAATATGAAAAAAAAGAGAAAAAAGAGAAAAACACAACAGTGTAAATAGTTCCTTTATATTAATTTGACCCAGCAGTATGTTTTGTTGATGCAACCGTAATTGCTCTCACGCTAGGCAGCGTAAAAGACTAGAATGCGGTGGCTATTACTATAATCGTTAAACGCAAGCAGTCAATTAAGCCTACAACTGCGTTTAATCGGACGTGGATAATTTTTTTATTATCCCTGCGTACTAACAGTGACGACAATCACTAAGTACAACGCTCGACACGGAAAACAATTCAAAAAGCAATGTGAAGTGACATTGAATCAGAATTATCGCGGAGCAAGGAACACCGGCGTTAAAGCAGCAGTGGGGGGGCGTCAGTTGTCTATTGACAGTGGAGCAAGCTCGAGTGCTCTGTGTCACTCCAAACACTGACTGACAGCTGACAGCTTGCAGGATTCACTCCCTTTCGGGGCGTCTGCAGGCGTGGCTCAAACTCGCCAACGAGAAGGGAGGGGGAGGTACTCAACCACGCCTCCACGAGCCACACAGCTCTTCACAAGGACTATGGCGCCACCTTGTGGAAATGCGTACACGGTACAGGTAAGCAGCTAACGTCTTAGCGCTCTGTTAATCCGCTCGCCACGAGCTGAAACTTTGAGTCGGCGGCTACAAAAGCTCAGTCACGACTCAAACTTCTCCCACAAGCTAGGTGTAGGAGGAACACGGGGAAAGTGACTCGGACGTCGTTTACGTTGCTCGCGGTTAGCTACTCCGAAGCACGTAACTCAAGGTCGGGTCAAAGCGACGCACGTAGGCTGTCACCTGACTTCCCACAATTTCCGGAAACACAACAACACAAAGACAAACAACTTCAAATTCAGCCAGCTGAAATCTAAAAGTTGCACAACTCGAGCTCTATCACGTACGTTTTCAAATACAAGCCACTATTTCCTCAAACGGTGACCGGCTCTTACTTATCTTCCAACAATCAATCCTGTTACTCTCGTTTACTTATCGCAAGCCACTGCGGTGGTGACACACGCAATATGGCGGCTTAACAGACGCTCGATTCAAAGCTGAAGGGGAAAGTCAGTGCAGTTCTATGTAAGAAGAAATGTTTACTTTCTTACACAGAGACAAATGATTAGGTACACTATGTGAAATGTGTTTTACTTTTCACGTCCAAAGTCTTGTATTTTCGAGTGGATCTTCTTATGTTTTGTAGCCTCACACGGCCACCATTATGTAGCGATAATTGGGTCGTCTTTTGGACGAATTAATAATCTGGACGTTACAGAGGTAAATTGTATTTACCTCGATAACCTCTGGGGCACCACGTTGTTTTTGCTTTGGGTTAACAGGAGCAAACAACGACCAAAATCCTTCTTTCATCAGTCATTGATAATCTAAAGTCGCCACACTCGATATTCAGTGGTTCGTTGTACTAACAAAAGAATAATAATCCACTCGGAAACACAGATGACTTAGGCGAAATAAAGTTTATAAACATGCATTTATTCACGATTGCTACACTACAGAATCAAAACACTGCCTATCTAACTATTCTACCGTCAGAAGAAAAGAAACAAAATAAAGCGAATGAAAATAAGGAAGGAATGCAAATGAATGAGGAAACAAGGGAAAAGAGAAATTTGACCTGCCAGATCTGTGATATGTTTCAAACGTAAGTTGCACGCAGTGGATACGCCGAGCTAGGAATCAAGCGCACTTACGAGAATGGGAGTTGCGTCGAACGAACAGAAAGGTCTTAAAAAAAAAAAAGGGGGGGGGAAAATAGTCAATGTTCGTTGAAAAAGGCAATAAAAAAAAAAAAAAGGGGGTTATTCCACAGGTGAGCAAGGGAGCCACTCAGGGGCCTGACGTAGTTGCGCTGGCTCGTCCCTTGATTGGTCGGCGATTCGGCGAGGTTGGTACTCGGCGAGATTGGTTCTGCCGGACAGCTGCCCGATTCCAGGTGTTGCAACTCGGTCCGGAAGGCCAGCCGTTGGAGGTGAGCTGGCACCGCGGCGGGGCGCCACCGAGTAGCAGGTGAGGTGCGCGGCTTAGGTGCACAACCTTGAGTCCGGCGGTGCGTTGCAAGTGTACCCGGGACCGCGAAGGTCGGGCGGGCAAGCACCGATAGTGGAACAAAAAAACTAAACAAAAAAAAAGCAAAAGAGTCTTTAGTCAGCGTTGCAGTTTGCACCTGCTTTGGCGTGGCGTGGAGCGAGGATCCGCTCTCGTTAACGGATCCTGCCAGAAAAGAAAAAGGCCACGTGGTTGGCAAGTTTCTTGGAACAAAGAGTTCGAGCAGGCTGGGCCACTTGCAGGTCGTGCCAGAGAGTTTTTTTGGAGGAGGCAGCAGAGAGCAGGAAGAGGGCAAGAGAGTGAGCGAGGAGGGTCTGCTCGTCCTTTTTAAAGTCTCTGGGTGGGGCTTCAGCAGGTGATGGCACACCCTTCTGTTCGCTCGGGCAGACTTTAAGAGGAAAATTATTAAAGAGATTAATAATTTGGCATTAAATTTGGTCAGTCTGGCAAATCAGTTTTCCCACACAACCCGTTTAACACACATCGTAATTAATGCATCATAAACTAACTTGTGAGGTAACTTCTACTTGTCTAATCTGACTGAACTGAGAGATATTGATTACCTTTCATTCTTTATGGAGTACAAATGAAATAGGATGTTCATACACACAAAGATATAACATGAATCATTCGTAGTTCAGTTGTCTGTCAAGAATTATCATGGTATAAATGTGTAAAATGCGGTTACTTATGTGAATTGTCACTAAGGATAGTTCCAAGTTTCACCACTTGGAGGTGTTGTTGCTCCACCTAGACGTTCCAGGAAGGGCGAGGCGCCAGAATACCCTTTTGTGATTGATAAGAAGTCATGAGCATTCCTTTGATCGGTCATTTGTGTATTCCAAACCATTGGAGCCATTTGTTCGGGCTCCGAGAAGACTGCTTGAATACACTCCTTCGGCAGACGCATAAATTCCTTTGTCACCTGGTCAGCGGCTTCAAAAGAGTTTTGTTGGTGGCTGGGTGACTACCTGTGGAGCTGACCAGGCTTGGATCCTGTCTGGGCAGTGGAATATTCATGCACTGCAGAGAATTTGCTTTAGGAGAAGCAAACTTAAAAAAAAAAATTAGAGGGTAGAGTGGAACTTAGGCAATAGTTGTTACAACACCTTAACGTTATTTATTTGAGAACGTGCAATTCCAAAATCAACGAAAAACAATTACCGGTAGGGGTGTTAAAAAAAAAAATCGATTCGGCAATATATCGTGATATTACAGCACACATTTCTCGAATCGATTCAATAGGCAGCCAAATCGATTTTTAAACATCAATTTTTGATGAAAAAAATATTCAACAAAACGTCTTACTTAGGGTTAAAATTCAGAGCTTTAGCATGGAAAAATGTTATATTAATGGAACATTAAGCTTTAATATTTTATTTCAATGCTGTTCAAACATGAAACAGATTACGACTAGTGTTGTTCCGATACCCAGCTTTGCAGTATCGGCCGATACCGATACCATACCGATACATAAGGTTTTTTTTTCCTCAACATGAAAAAGCGGTCCTGCCATTGGTTCAGAGCATTAAATGACTAATAGGATATCTTAAATCGGCATACAGTGAACAAGTCACATACCAGTGAATGTCATGCACCAGCAAGACACAAGATGCTGCATCCAAAATCCTATATTAGCGTTGGAATTAATGGTATCGGCATGTTACTTGTGAGTACTCACCGATACCACTGTTTTAATGCAGTATCGGCGCCTCTTGGAACAACACTAATTACAACCTGTCTGTTAAATACAGTGGCTCACAGTTATAAGACTGAAGTTTCAGATAAATAAATAATACCTTTTCATACAAATCTTACAGTCTACATGTACAAGTTTACTTAATCATATTTTCTAAATTTGAGTAAAAAATCGTAACAAGCGACTTATAAATTCGTATCGGGATTAATCGGTATCGAATCGCGACCTATGAATCGTGATACGAATCGAATCGTCAGGCACTAGGCAATTCACACCCCTAATTACCGGTATAGATCCTTCACAATAACAACAAATGGACTGCGTGCACGCAGCACTTCCGCATTCGATCTCACAATGCACCGAAACTTCCGGCGCACGGAGGCTTCAGTTGATGTGATGTAAAACTCAATGCCTAAATCCTGAACACGCTCAAAAAGAACAGGAGCCGCTCCTTTCGTTACAACTACCAGAATTTTAAACCGACTAACTAAATATCCCAAAGATGTAATTAATAATGTAATCACCAAAAATAATTACTCTGAGTAGCAAATAAAAAAAATACAGTTTGAGGAGCTAGTAGTAAAGGTATTTTGTTTATAAAAATTATATTGTATCTTTTCATGTAAATTATGTATTGTATTGCGATTGGCTGGCAATCAGTTCAGGGTGTACCCCACCTACTGCCTGAAGCTAGGTGTGTTAGCCTCCAGCACTGTTATGTTAACTTATATCGGTAGGTGAGACAATGATGACACCTGTTGATGCTTAACAGTCTTCTTTGGCCCGTTTCTCAATACGCATTCTTGTCCGTACTTACGTCCTTGTGATGTCTTGATATGTCATCAGTCGCGGCAAAAAGCAATAGCATTGACTGGACGGAATACCCGGATGTTGTTCTTACTGCGAGCTTCCTGCTGGTGACGCATTGCCGTAACTGTACCACGTGACTAGATGTTACGTAATTACAATACAGTGGTACCTCTACTTACGAAATGAATTGATTCTGGAAGAAAGTTCTTAAGTAGAAAATTGTGTAAGTAGAGACTAATTTTCCATGTAAATGCCCTAATCCGTTCCAAGCCTCCCAAAATTCAGACATAAATGTTTTATAAAGCATAAAAATGCATCAAAACATGTAACAAATAATGTTACAATTAGATTATTGCACAATAAATGAGAGTTGTGCGTAATGTGAAAAACGAAGAATAGAGTAAAGAATAAAAATGATGCTCATTTACCTTTTTAACTGCTGTCCTCATCGTTTTTTGCCTCTTTGGTTCATGTTCTCCTCTCTCAGAAGTGTTTTTTTTTTTTTTTTTTTGCCTGGTGTTTTGTAAAGAACTGATCCATGGATGGTTTTTTTTTTTTTTTTAAACAATCATTCGGAAATGTCCAAGGCAAACATCATCTTAGTGAGCAAACGCCCGATGGGTGAACACTTTTTCTGGGCGATTCTTTTAAACAAATTCTGAAACTTCATGGAAACTTCCGGTATGGCGAGGCATCTTTTTCCAAAAAAGGCCCGTATGGAGTTAAATTAGGGCCAAAAGTTTTGTACTTGAAAAAATTAAACTTGAAACTGAAAATTGTTGTGTTGATCTTGAATTTCACAAAATATAAAAAGGTATTCTAAATAAAAATAAGCATGTGAAAAGTTTTTTCGGGTCAAAATTAATTTTGATTCACTTCGGTCCAGACTTTGAATAAATAATTTATTTTCAATTTTTGCTTCCATATATATTTGGACATTTGAGGTCTTATTTTTTTCAGTTGCATGTTTTTTTCTTTTCAGATTCAGATCTTATTTTTTGGGTTTCAACGCATTTTTTCAGTTTCAAAACTTTTTTTTTTACTTTCAAATCGTTTTTCACTTTCAGATCTTTTTTTTTTCAGTTTCAAGTCTCTTTTTTTCAGTTTCAGACTTTTGACCCGAATGTTACGTGGGGGCGTGGTGTCAACTGAGCGGGGCGTGGAATCATGAGTGACAGCTGCACAAAAGCGCTTTGGGAACACCCCCCAGTGACAGTGCCTTCAGGGAACGTAGGAATTAAAAGAACTCTTAACATATATACACCATATTCGTGTGTTTGGCAGCATGTTAATTGATATCAGTGACAAAATTCCACTTCAAAGTCTGTTTTAGACAGTACTGAGCACCAATAACTTAATATTGTACATATCAATGTTATTGCTCAATATCACCCAGAAGTGCATTCCCAGTGAAATGTGAATTGGTACTGTTATAGTGAAACATATTTTAAACTGATAATAATAATAATAATAAAAACAAACATCTTTTAAATTGCGTTTGAATTGAATTTTAGTTTTGAAAACCGATCCTTTATTTTGAAAAGCGGACGTCGTTCTCCGTGAAAGCGTCTCTTCGAGCACACTAACGTAAATCCTACAAAAGGGCGAACAGAAAAAAATGAAGTGCGGCGGAGTTGACCGCGTAATATAAAAAGGTGGCTAGCTTTACCTCAGTTGTTTACAAACGCAGTGCTTGCTTGGGGCCGATACTTCATGCTAACGTTAGCTCAGCTTTGACAAAGTCCCCCATTTATAATGCGTCACGCCAAAAAATATGTTGTCACAAAAACAGCCCCTTACTGTTTGTTGTGATTTTGCAACACTTATTTAGCACGTCTCACCCGTGCATTAGGTTGTCCTGACGCGTTCACAATGCCGACATCGACATCGGACATATTAGACGCTTAAACGTCGCTGTTGTATGGCAAACCTGGCACAACCTATTGCTGCTAGACCGTAATTGGTGCTCAGTACTGTCTAAAACAGACTTTGAAGTGGAATTTTGTCACTGGCATTAATTCATATGCTGCCAATCACACAAATATTGGGTATATATGTTGAGTTAAGAGTTCTCTTAATTCCTACGTTCCCTGAAGGCACTGTCACTGGGGGGTGTTTCCAAAGCGCTTTTGTGCAGCTGTCACTCATGATTCCACGCCCCGCTCAGTTGACACCACGCCCCCACGTAACATTCGGGTCAAAAGTCTGAAAGTGAAAAAAAGAGACTTGAAACTGAAAAAAAAATCTGAAAGTGAAAAAAAAAGTTTTGAAACTGAAAAAATGTGTTGAAACCCAAAAAAATAAGATCTGAATCTGAAAAGAAAAAAACATGCAACTGAAAAAAATAAGACCTCAAATGTCAAAATATATATGAAAGCAAAAAATGAAAATAAATAATTTATTCAAAGGCAGGACCGAAGTGAATCAAAATTAATTTTGACCCGAAAAAACTTTTCACATGCTTATTTTTATTTTGAATACCTTTTTATATTTTGTGAAATTCAAGATCAACACAACAATTTTCAGTTTTGAGTTTTATTTTTTCAAGTACAAAACTTTTGGCCCTAATTTAACTCCATAGGCCCGTTTCGTTGCAATTAAAAACTTACTGTGCCTTCATCAATCACCAATTGTTTGAATTTTTGCACAAATTCGTTGGCCGTTAGTTCATACATTTACGAAAAACTATCGGAACACCTCATGGGCCGCGGGATGAATGATGCGGACGCTGTATAGACACCGATCTAGTATACGCTCATACCTATGGTAAAGGTTCCTCTTAGCCAATGGGATGCCAGAAACATGCACAAACACCGATCTAGTATTTACGCTCATAGATACCTATGGTAGGAAATAGCCATAGCCGAAAGTATGTTGCGTTTGGTAATGTATTTTTACCTTTCATATCTAGAAATTTCTTTCATAACAAGAGGCAATATTTTCCCGTTGAGGCGTTTCGTACCTTGAAAATTTCGTATGAAGAGACGTTTGTAAGTAGAGGTTCCACTGTACTATTTTAACGCCTTTCCCCCCAAGCAGGGGCCAAATGATCTCATTACCTAACAAACCCAGAGAGGGGCCTTTTGGCCCTGCACATTTGTATTAATTTAATCGTTCACGTATTAGCATCCACCTATCATTTGCGAATGCATACCAAGGAGGGTGTGGTTGACCCTTCCCTCTTTGAATACCAGATGAGGCCATTTGTCCCTGCACTTTTGAACGAGTTGTTGTCCGATCACTTAGCCACCTATCATATGTAAATGCAGCCACTACACAGCCATTATGCTGGAATGTGCCCCATTTGTCCCACACACCAATATTCAACTGAATCTGAGGCCAAATGGACCACCAATATTCAACTGAATCTATTCAACTGAATCTGAGGCCAAATGGACCACCAACATTCAACTGAATCTATTCAACTGAATCTGAGGCCAAATGGCCCACCAATATTCTACTGAATCTGAGGCCAAAGGGACCAACAATATCCAACTGAATCTGAGGCCAAATGGACCCAGATGTCCCTTTCTTTCTTGTTGAGAACAGGCAAAGTTGAGAATTTGGCTGAGTGACTAGAATGAACCAGTTGTATTCTCACAGTCAAACTGCAAGAAATATACAATTTTATTGTCTGGAAAATTTGATGCTTGTCATTAATTCCTGCTAACTTGTTTGTTGAAAATAAGACATTCTCCTTACTGTTTGTGTGTCCTTTGTATGCAAACATTTGCTATAGCATAAAATGTATGTATGTGTGGCTTGTAGAAAATGTAGGACTGAATCTGTATCCCCCCCCAAAAAAAAGCATTTGCAACTTGTCCAATCACACCCTTATCAGATCCTCAGGATCATCCCCTGAATAAAGGTGCAAATTAGGCAGGCCAAATGGATCCAGATGTCCCAGATTGTTCTTGTGGTACATTGAAAACAACAGTGCAACACCTCCCTTCACCTCCCCCGAACCGGGACTGACAAGTTTGCCCTAATCTCCAATGTTTGGAGCTGACGGAATAACTAGTCTTGTCCCCTTTAATAGAAGACCATCATGGACAGTGAGAAAGGCACATTCTGCCCAGTACGACTTCAGGACACCGCTACAGGAGCTGTTCTCAGTCCAACATCTTGGCACACTTTCATGACAGCAGAACACACACTGTCGGCCTTAAGGTTCTCCCTCAGCGTGTCCATGTATGTGGTACTCACTGGCAGATTGTCCATAATGCTGTCGACATAGATATGTGTGCTCTCCATGACCTCGTTGTCTGCGCGCGTTGTTTCTGCCCGCACCGGCGCACACGACAGAGTGGCAGCTGTTCACAGGTTCTTCCCAGCAACATAAGACATTGTGTTTGAGTATCCCATGAGCCTCATCCTGAAGCGCTGTATGCGTGGGGGCAGAGCATCCAAAGCCTGAGCACCTAGGAGACTCAGCAGAGGCTTGTGATCAATCTCCAATACAAAGTGCTGTCCTAGTAGGAAGTCTCTAAAGCGTTCACATGCCCAAGTGAGTGCAAGGGCCTCCTTTTCGACCTGTGCGTACCTCTGTTCCACAGCTGTCAGAGAACGCGATGCATAGGCTACAGGCCTCCATTCATCACTCCACTTTTGCAGAAGCACCGCCCCCAACCCAAAAGAAGATGCGTCCGCCGACACCTTAGTCTCCTTGTTCGGGTCATATAGCGCCAGTACAGGTGTGGAGGAGAGCTCCTCCTTAAGTCTCTTGAAAGCTTGGGCTTGGTCAGTTCCCCAGACCCAGCAGTTCTTCTTCGAAAGCAGGTCCCTGAGGGCTTTGTCCTTCTCCGCTAGCTGCGGCACAAACTTTCCCATCTGATTCACCATGCCTAAAAAACTGCGCAACTTGCTGACGTTTGTCGGCTCAGCCATCTCTCTGACAGCTGAAGTTTTAGCCGGATCGGATTTCACTCCCTTGCCCGAGATGATGTGGCCCAGGAATTTCACTTCCTGCACTGAGATTTCACACTTCTGGACATTGAGTGTTAATTGAGCATCCATCATCTTTTGCAAAACTGCATGAAGACGAGAATCGTGCTCCTCCTGTGTGCGGTGGGTAGCTGTCCTTCAGAGTTTGCAAGCTGATGCTGTCCAGGCGAGCTACTAGGCCCAACTTCACACTGGCTGACCTACCGAGCAGAGATGTGTGCAGGTTTCTGATCACACGCACTTCTTCTACCGTCTCCCTTTCCCTCTCTGCAGCAGAACGTCCGTGGCCCCCAGCACACCCAGCGGGACGTCACCTGAACCCAGCTGGGGTTTGGGTGGTTCACGTAGGGAGGGTTTGTTCCTGGCGTACACTGCATTGAACACATAGTCCGGTATTACAGTTACATCTGCGCCAGTGTGTATTTTGAACAGAACTTTTTGGTTTTTCAGTTTAAGCTTAACAGTCCATGGGTCTTCTCCTGCTGTCACTACACCTAAAAATAGTCTGTCATTCTCTGAGTTTTCCTGAACCTCATTGATGGATTTGGCTGACAGGTTGACGGACTCGTTGGTAGTGTCCTTTTTTTCCACAGCTGCGACATGTGACATCATTTGCAGGGCATTGGCTAGGATGGTGTGATGGACCTTTTCCACATTTACGGCACTGCTTGTTCTTCTCATGACTGCTCCTTTCTTTCTGAGCATTTGGCTTTTTCTGATGTTGCTGCTTGCCTCTGACTGCAACTCTGTCAACTTTAGCGCACGTGTCACCACGCAGACTTGTTTGCTGGCGCTTTATTTCTTCACTCTGCCTTGCCATGCTGGTTGCTTTGTCTAACGTGAGGTCTTTGTCCATCTGCATACGTTCAGAAAATTTTGTGTCAACTAGTCCTACCACTAGTCTGTCTCTAATCAGTTCATTATGCAGAGCTCCATACTCACAGTGTTCTGACAATGTGTACAAAGCAGTCAGGAAGGAATCCACACTTTCATTTCCACCTTGTTTCCTCATATTAAAGCGTGCTCTCTCGTAAATCACAATCTTCGAAACAATGAAGAACGAATGGAACGTATCTCTTACCGCGTCGTACTGCCTCTGACGCGCATAAGACAGGTTGAGTCCTTTCAAAATGTCGTCCGCCTCATTGCCCATACAGTATATAAGAGTGTTCACTTGGTTGCCCTGGGAAGATGAATGTAGATTGCTGGCTTGGCAAAACCTTTCAAACCTCCTGATCCATCTATCCCATTCCTGGGGTTTGCTGAAGTCGAACTGCTCGGTGGTTGAATGCTAAATGTCGCACTCGGCACCGCTGAAGCTTGTGTCGCCGACGCGGAAGCAACGTGGCCGCTGCATGGCTCGTCCTGCTCTCCGTCCATCTCCTCCACACGTTTCTGTCCAACTCTACACTTTTCAAACTCACTCAAGACACTCGCCCGTAGCCACTTCTGACACCAAGTTGTGTAATTCTATTTAAAAGAAAGAGGGTAATGGTACGTCAAGGTCCAACACTGTAGGCTTTATTGTAACTCACAACACGCTGCTCTCCTTCGGCCCGCGCCCGCCCCCTACATGTCGCAGGTAGATGGAACATACCAAATTACAGGGGGGTGTGGACTAAACTACTACAAAGTGTATCTAGAGATCACACCACAGTTTGGACCATGTGTCAAAAGGGGGGATTTTATCTGCTGTTGATATATATTGGTTTACAAAGGGTTTTACAACTGTTGCATAAAAATACTGTGACGCCTGTCTGATTTGTGCTACACAAAATGTAGGTCGAGGGGTTAAACTTCTACAGTTAGCTGCAAGTCCACCACCTACACGGCCATTTGAACATCTTATGATGGACTTTATTGAGCTCACACCATCGCGGGGGAAAAGAAAAACATTGTTTGGTGATGGTTGACGTGGTCCAAATGTGTTGAGGCCTTTCCTACATCAGCACAAACTATTAACGCAGTGGCAAAAGCCTTGTTGAGAAAAATTCCCACAAAAAATTCTAGTGATGGTGGCACTCATTTTTCAAAGGAGGCCATTAAGCAGGTGGTAGATTATCTTGGCATTGTTACAAAACGCTGTTCATATCACCCAGCCAGCGGAGGCGCTGTTGAGAGAGAAAATGGCACACTTAAAAACAAACTAGCAAAGTGCTGTGAGGAAACAGGCCTTCCATGGACAAAGGCTCTGCCTATTGTGTTGATGTGCATTCGAATGAGGAAGTGGACCCACTCCAAGCTCAGTCCATTTGAAGTGCTCTTCGTGTCGGCTCTCGGGCCAGGCCGGAAGGCTGGCCGCAGCGTCACCTGTTCAACACCTGTTGGCAGGCTGATGCACCAGGTCCACCTTTGGCATTGAGAGTTGGAGGAAAGAGCAGACCAGAACAAAAAAAATAGGCAGGAGTCCAAAGTCAAGCTGAACAAAAAAGCGGCTTTATTGGCAAAAGCACACTGAGACCATTCAATTTGCGCAAATGGAAAAAAATCTGACAATCTCAGGAAATGCAACAGTTTATAAAGCATCATCTATGATACAACCTCTTTTCCTGATTGGCTATCAAACTTGCCTGCCCACTTCACGCTTAGATCTCATTGGTAAAGTAAAGTCTCGGCCAAACCCACTTATTATGAGATGCAGTTTACTGAATGCTAATAGTATCTGCTTTCGACCACTAGGGGGTAGTGCGAGCTCAGTTTTGTGACTTCTACTGGTATCCAATTGTTATAAAGTGGTCAGCAGATTATGCGTCTCCCCCCCATTCTTGAGACCAGAACTATTAATAGGTTTTTACTGGTATCAAAAGGACTTATTCATACATAAAAAAAAATAAGGTGACCTACCATTTACATTGTATGATCTAATGAATTAACTAAAACTAACCTTTTGCAGACATCAAAGTAATGAGATCCTTGCTCTGAGCATCTTCCCAACCGCTGGCAGTTGTAAACCTTCAGTATGTCATTTCGTTAATTAGCCCTAAGTGTGAAGGAGCAGTTTCCCAACAGGTTAAATAGCCCTAAGCGTGAAGGAGCAGTTTCCCAACAGTTGACAGCAGTAAACTTGCAGGTTTTTGACACCTTTAACGTTTTTTTACAGACATAGCGACGCCTGGCAGCTGTGGCTCGCCTCACACTGGTTGTAAATGATTGAGCATATGTGATTTCTTGTGTTTTCAGCTGGCGCCTTAGAGTTACAAAATTAAGTAAAATAAATGATTATAGGATAACAAATACATGATTCCCTTTGTGATAAGACAGGATACACACTGGCATTTAATTTCCTTAAGCTATTTAAACACAAGTAGCAATCATAAAGTTGTTTAGCATAAAAAGGGTTTCACTTGAACATTTGGCCTAGAATAGGTAAATAGTTCAAGAGACAGCACCAAAAGTCAGATCCCACATTCGCCACCCCGCCTCATGTTGGTCTGGAACCACCGAACAAACCTCCACCGTCTACATTTTGTGAAGATGCTACGCTGTTATATTGTACTAATCTGTCCTCTGCTTTTTCTAATGTCAGATGCCAAGTGGCAGATGCACTCTCAACCTGCGGCAACCCGGTGACTACGTGTTGGTGAAGGACTTCCTTAGAATGAATTGGCAGTCTAGACGGGTAGCAAGGTCCCTACCAGGTCCTCCTCATGACACAGACAGCGGTCAAGGTTGCTGAGAGGGCCACCTGGGTCCACACAACGATTTCTTGAATGTCCAGCGCTCTCAAAGAAGGCGTGGCGTGCCAAACCACCACCCTATGTTGTAGACAAGGAGTTCTTAACGGGCCCGAGGCTACATCATGTCGTGAATCACGTTTCAGCTCCTTTCAGGGATTCACCACCTGACAGCAACAGACACCTCGGCGTGCATTACATCTACACCACCTGTATATTTTACATCCATCCATCCATTTTCTTGACCGCTTCCTCCTCACAAGGGTCGCGGGGGGTGCTGGAGCCCATCTCAGCTGGCTTTGGGCAGTAGGTGGGGTACACCCTTAACTGGTGCCAGCCAATCGCAGGGCACACAGAGACGAACAACCATCCACACTCACAAGCACACCTAGGGACAATTCGGAGCACCCAATTAACCTGCCATGCATGTCTTTGGAATGTGGGAGGAGACCGGAGTACCCGGAGAAGACCCACGCGGGCACAGGGAGAACGTGCAAACTCCACCCAGGAAGGCCGGAGCCTGGACTTGAACCCAAGTCCTCAGAACTGGGAGGCGGACGTTCTAACCAGTCATCCACCGTGCCGCCCCTGTACATTTTTATTTTTATTATTATTATTATTATTTTGTTTTTTTCTTTTCGCTAGTTATTCATTTGACTCATTTACATTGCATCCATTTAATTCCATACGATGCCTGAGGTCCAGACTCACAAGGGCTAACAGAAGCGGTTAGCCAGAAATTGGGCCTCCTCTGTTTTCATTGCTTTATATTTTTCCTTGGCTCTTCTAGTCAGCTGTCCACATGCTCAAGGCCGTCCCGATGGTCCCCACAGAATTGTCTGCCAAGGCTGCTTGCACCCACTTCCTGATTACACTACCGCTGTTGATGTTTTACACATATGTTAGGATTATTATATATATTATTCCATATTTTCTCTATTACATAGATTTAATTGTAAAAGCATTTTACTCAGTGTTCTGCTATCTGTTTGGACTGTTTAGTGGTCGTAAAAAAGTTTTATGGTTCGAGGATGTCTCCTGTGTTTATTTTGTGATGCCACACCGCTGCTATGTCTCCACCTCCTTTTGTGACCATTTGTTAGCGAACTCTATGAAAAGACAAGAAATGTGAATGTGTGCCAGAGTGGGCCAGAGGATGGTGACCAGCACACATCTCTCGCTCATCTCTCCTTGTACAAGTAAAGGCCTTGTTTTCTCATTTTAATGTCTGTCTCCTCATTTGTGCAGTTTAAAAATGTCATAGATGGTGTTTAAACCTGACATTTATTTGGTCCTTCGAAAAGCCGGATGCCAAGATGCCTAAGGATTCCAGCGGGTGTGGTGGACTTCAGAAAGACCATGGCCATGGCACAGGCTCCCTAGAGTGAGCCTAAGATCCTTTTTTGAGGACTGGAAATTCTGCCCGCTAGCTGGGATCTACAGGCTGACGGCTTTCCGATGGAGAGAAGACATCTGGGTGAGAAAAAAGTTTACTTTCCGGGGGAAAGTGTGAATGAATGTCGACGTAAAATCTGTGCGAAGGTACTGTCGCAGCCTGCACGAAGGTACTGTGTGGGAGGAAAAACCTTGTGAATACTAGTCAATGGCAAGTAAAGGGAACGGAGCCCAGTAACGTCCGTGTAAAGAGACGATACCGGAGTCGTGTACGTACTTAAATTCCGTGAAATGCTGGAAAAAAAATTCTGAAAAGGCCTTGTGTGAGTGTGTGAAGTGAATGGAAGTGTAGTGTCACTTGATACTTACTTCATTTTAAACAAACAGGATTGTAAGTGACAACTCATTGTGGAAGCAAAGGCAAGAATTCTCCGCCCTGTTGGGTAGAAGCTTGAGAATTACCACAGTGAGACATTTCTTGTCACCCTGTTATTCAAACATATCAGTCCTTAGGAAACTCTAGGTTCGCGGACTGCACCAAATTCATATAAAATGGGGGAAAATAAATAGTAAAGGTGAGCTATAAGATGAACTATCCAGTAAGGATTGGATGTTCATAGAAAAATTTGATCCATCTAAAATATAGCATTTAAATATGTAGATTACAATCTATACTTTTTCTGGCCAGCTTAATTTACAATAGTAAAAATAATAACAATAATAATGGTAATCCACTTACTATATGAAATAAGGAATGAAATGAAAAGGAAAGTTGGAGCTTTAACAGCCTAATGATATCGAGGCATAAGTGTATTGTCTGTAAAAGTGTATGTGTGTGGCTTCTCACTGTGTTTGTCTCTGTGAGCTCTTGTGTATGTGTCTGTGTGTCATATTGTCTAAAGATGCCGGCTAAAAGGGTTTAAATTGTGTATAAGGGGTTGTTAGATCGGGTCTAACATAACTATGTTAAAACGGTGAAATTGAGAAATTTTCGTCTGTATCAAATATGAGGTGCGTGGACCAAAAAGTGGTCCCAGAAGGGGTCATCACCCGGTCCTCAGGTGAAAATTGTGTATTTTTGTTTTTGGATGGTAAAGCTAATTGTTTGAGAGTGAGTGAAGTAGGTGACTGATGACAAGTTGTTGAGCTTGTGACAGGAAAAGAAAAAAGAAAAAAAAATCCTTTTTGTTGGATTGTTTTGAGCATGGGAAATGATAAAAGTAAGAGAGAAACATGAAAGTAGAATTGATTATGGTAGAATTAGAATAACTGGACAAAGAGAAGATGAATTAGTGGATGATTTTAAAGTGAGATTTGTGAAGTGTATAGCCTCAAAAGTATAAAATAGATATGTAGAAAAGGTTGTTAAAAGCCTGATGCTGGCTCCTTTAAGGGGGCGGGGCTTAGAGCTCCGGTTGGCATCATAGGAAGTAAGAGGGGACACAGTAGTGAGACGGAGATACGAGACACAGTAACAAGCGAAGACTTGGGCAAATTATTACCGTTAAGTTTAAGTTAAGGTCAGCCTCAGTTGACAGTTTATCCTGCTTCTACGTTGTGCGTGAGACAAGTAAGTTCATAACACCAAAGAACGCTTTTTATTTGTTGTATGAGTATTCGTTTTCTGCTAATCATTAGCATGCCTTATGAGCATATTTAATGGAGAGTTAACATTGTGGATTTATTTTGTATTTAGTTAGATAGTGCTCATCTCCCTATGTTGTGTTGTGATACTTAGATATTGATCTATTATTATCTGTTTGTAGAACCACACACGTGAAGCATCAAGTACTGTACTGTGGAGTTAACCTGATTAAATATCAGCAAAACAAACCCAAGACTCTTTATTGGAGTTCTAACCGGACTCACAACAGCGATTTGAGTATCCTACCAGCCCACAACTAAGCACTATCTTTTAATGGTCCTTTGAGCCGGATAAGCACGTTGCTGTTTGAAGATGCAGGACTCAGAGTTGACAGTAGGTGGCACCAAACCCAAGCGAATGTTATCTGTGCCTTCCCATATGTCTGATTTTGATATGAGTGGACCTGGGGCTCTCAGTAAATTCAGAAAATCAGTTGTCCCTGCTTTACAAGAGGAGCATGCAGCCATTGAGCGTTCACCTAGTAGATCTCCATCACCACCAATTAGTCAAGGCCTTGATATGGTGAATTTGAGGGATGTTGAGCAAGAACAAGAGTCCAGGCAATTTACGATGCAAGCCACCAGGGGGCACGAGATCAACCCGCTCCTGGAATTTAACGCTGCTCTCAAAGAGATGCGCCAAGAGAATGCTGAACTCCGCAAACAGTTTCAGAGCCTGATGACTGCTTTACAGACCACTCATCCTCCACCTCCAGGCACATGCAGTGGTGATTATGATGGAAGCTACCAACACCCAAGCAGAAGTCAGCCTAACACTTCAGCCCCTCCACAGTTACAATATCAGAAGCGCAGCCTACGCCGAAACTTACCATAAGATTCTTCACAGCATCGTTTCACAACCACCACACAAGGCTATAGTCTCTCTTATGCAGCTACACCCCAACAGGGTGTACCTCGTGCAGACTTGTACGGCCAAAGGTATCCAGCTTCACCATTCCAAGCTAGTAATATACAGTATGAAGATACATATGCTGGCAGAAATTCATCATTCTCCCACGTGCCCTCCCAAGCGCCTTCCGCCAACATTCCACAGAGAGAGACCACATACCGAGGACCGAAGCCCACCATTCCCAGCTTTACATCACCAGACCCCAGAGAGTTCACCCGTATGAAGATTGCCTTAGAGAATTTGTTGCCGGATGAGGCCACCGAGCGATACAAGTACCAGATCCTCACCCATCACCTCAAATGCGAAGAAGCCTCACTTGTGGCTGACTCCTATTGTAATTCCAGGCAACCTTACACAGATACGATGCTGGCTCTCACCAAGATGTACGGACAGCCCCACAAGCTTGCTGTGCGACGAATCGCAGAGTTGATGGATGGTCCAAACATGCGTAGCGGTGATGTTAAGAGCTTTCGTTTATTCGCTCTCAACGTGCGGTCATGCGTGGGCATGTTAGAACAGCTGGGGCAACAAGGCCAGGTAGAGTTGACCTGTGGCTCTCATGTATCGAGGTTGTTAAGCAAACTCCCCCACAACCTCAATGCCAGCTTCAAGAGATTTATCCATCCACTCAGAGTAGCCATTCCAACCCTTGTGGACTTTGCTGATTGGCTAGAATATGAGCTTGAAGTTCAAGAAGACAGCATGGCGCCCCCTAGGAGAGAAGAGTCGTACAACAAGAAGTATGACAACAAGCGCACCACTAAGTCTTCAAGTAAGTCCGCCACCATTCTCCTGAGTACTGAGAAAGCCTCAGGATCCAGCAGTGCTGCCGCATCACCCAACACTGAACACTCAGCTGACAAGACGAAAACGTTTGCCAACGGAAAAGCCTACTGCCCCTACTGCGATAATGACAAGCACTTCCTGAACAGTTGTTCTAACTTTAAAGACTTGAGTAGGGAACAAAAGGTGACGTGGATTAAAGTTAATAATAAGTGCTGGCGTTGTGGACGCAATCACCAAGCTGCAAAGTGCACGCTAAAAGTAGCCCTGTAAGGACTGTGGCAGGAAGTATCTGCTGGTGCTGCATGAGGTAAATGAGAGAGAGAAGGAGGAGGAACGAGCACCCACTCCACCACCAACAGAAAGCTGCCTCGTAAGCACCACTAACAAAGTCCTGTATGTGGACCGCCCAGTCTACAACCGCAAGGTGCTGCTGAAGATCAGTAAAGTCTTCCTGAGGAACGGAGACAAGTCCTTGGAGACATATGCAGTTTTAGATGACGGCTCTCAGTGTACAATACTGCTCCATTCTGCTGCCAAACAGTTGTGTCTCAAAGGAACTAAAGAGGAGTTGACTCTCAGTACAGTCCGACAAGGAATGGACAAGCTCCATGGGGCGGCTGTGTCTTTCACAATTTCTCCAGCCGACAGTCCTGACAAGATGTACAGTATCCAGAATGCATTCACAGCCGAGCAATTGAGTTTAGCAGAGCATTCCCAACCAGTTGCCTCACTTCAGCAAAAGTATAAACATCTGTCAGGTTTGACGCTCCTGGCGCTGAATAGAGTCTGTCCCATGCTGCTTATTGGCTCCGACTACACGCACCTCATTACACCTATAGAGCCGGTCAGAGTGGGACCACCTGATGGGCCAGTAGCCGTGAAGACACGCCTGGGGTGGACTTTGTTGAATTGAGTGGATTGAGTGGGTCAGATAAAACGCCATATCATGTAAAATGAGATAACAAATTAATGGACTAGACTCAATTCTTAGTTCGAGACCAATTGGTGTCTACATGAGTGAAAACCAAACCAAATGGCCTCTGTGTGTAGCTCCCTAAAGCAACCACCAGATGCCGCCAAACCTGTACAACCAAGCTGCACTCAGCACAGCCCGGACATGTCATATAAGGTAACGGAAGTGGCTAAATACAAATTAAGTGTAAATAAAGGGTATCCTGAATTAAGTAATAATATACACACACAATCTATATTCGATAATTGTTAACCTGAGTTATGGATCAATGACTACAGCACATTGATGCCAACTATGAAGTTCGCTGTCTTTTCTTTCATTTATTCTACGAGCGATACTGTCTTAATCGCTGATGACATTGCTGTAACTGCATTGAGTAAAAAGACTACCTGTATGTATTGTCCAACTCTCAACAATGACATGCACGATGTGTAACCAGAGCTAGAAATAACCTGTTAAGTTCCCTGAGAGGATTTGGGATTAACATGTCATGTATATAAATGTTATTCATGCTTGCTTAGTTATGTTTAAAACATTAATACATATATGATGTGTTGATTTTAATATTATGATTGTTGAATAAGAGCTAAGACTATTGACATATGTATTACAAGTAGAACAGAAGCTTTTAGCCCCACATTGAATTTCCTGTTTGAAAAAAACTGGAACTGGTTGCTAAGCTACGCAAGCCACAGAGCGCAACCTGTTTCAACTGTTTCCTGTGTGTGTTGATGCAAAGATTAAGCCCCAACGTTGCGCGCTTGTAACTCAACTGTGTGGAGACTTACTGAGAACAAGTCCCAACGTGTTTTGCGCATTGATATGTGAAGAGACTGGAAATCCCCACGTAGGCGCGGAAGGACACACTCACCATGGTGAAACCAGTGACACGCACCCAAGTTTATAAAAGATCGTCCCTTGCGATGATCGAGGCTCTTCTTCGTCACCCTGCGATGTGATCTGTATGGAGTGTGTTGCTGAAGGTTGATTCTCGGCTTCGTGGGACTTAGGTTTCTTCATGAAAGGACTTTGACTCTTTGCCGTGAGTGAATCATTCTTCAAAGATTGGGTAAAGTACAAAATTTTTATTAATAAGGTGTTTAAGATGAAGATATGAAAGATTAATCGCGTGTAGGGTGAGAGCCATTTAACCACTCCCATATCTTTAAATTATTTTTGACCAAAGACGCCTTATTTTGAATCGGGTTTTGAGTTCTCTTGAGAAATGATCAATCTTAGAAAGCTCTTATAAAAGGTTTAAATATTATTTTGATTCCTGTTTCCTATTTTATTTTATCTTTATTGATTTTATGTTTTTATTTTAAATGTGATTTTTATGAATTATATTTGCTATATTATTATTGTCAATAAAATTATTAAAAGACTATTTGTGAATTAATCATTTTATTTGTTTCTTTTTATTGTTATTTTATTTCTTTCGGACATTTTATAAGTCCAAGGTCGTTTTATAAGCCCTAATAAAATAATTTATAAACCAAGTGTGAATTTATTATTTTATTTGATTCTTTTTATTTTTATTTTTATTTATTTATTTATTTTTATTTAATTTTGTTTTTATTCTTTTTGATCATTTTGTAAGTCAGCATTATTTTTCTTCGAGACGGACACAACAGCAACGGACGTCAAGAAAGAGGTAAGTACATTCGAACGATATCCGACCAGTGTTTCCCTCTGTATTAATAAAGTCAAATACTCCTGCTTGATATGAAACAAATCCGTATGATCCTTACAAGGATTATTAAATGACTAGGTCAATAACAAATGCAAACAACTTATGAAAGTGGAGCTGCCAATGTAAGTGAGGTGTTCATACTATTATTCCTGGGCTCTGTGTGGTTATTCACTCGGGATTGATAGGTGGATGGAAACGGATTGGCCTCATGATAAGAAGACAGTGAACAAACCTAGGTGAATCCACTTTGACATATCGGCTTAACTAATTCCCGTCTCCTCACGCTGACGCCTTAGAGCCGGTGAGGGAAAAGGGGAATTTCTAACCCTTTGATTGGAGAGTCGATCAGGACATATTTCCCGATTTAAGTCCTGCGGGTAAGCGGAAGTTGACAACTTTACAAGGACCCGCTCAAGCCATCAAGTCAAGCCCAGATGTAAGTCACTGCCTTTTCACATCTACATCATCACCCACAGAGCTCTTCTCACATGTTGAGAAGTTAGGGCAGATGGAGGTGCTCCCTTACCGCAGCGAGAAGCTGGCAGTTAGGTCAAGGCAGGACCAAGATGCAGTTAAACTCCTTCAAGAGCAAACCGTGAGAGTCAATATTAATGGCACTGAGCGTTATGCCACACCCCTTCTTCGAGTTAAGAACATGCCTCTCCTCAAAGCCACTCCAGATGCAGTGTTGCCCCTCTTGAGAAGCACAGAGAAGCGTCTAGCCAAATCTCCAGAACAAGTTGCTGCCTACCAAGGGGAGATCGATGCTTGTAGATGCTGGCTATGTCAAGAAGTTGGCAGACCACCAAGTAGGGAGCACCACTGAGGCATGGTATATACCCCACCATATGGTCCAACATAACGGGAAGAATCGGGTCGTGTACAACTGCTCATTCCAGTACCAAGGTCAGAACCCCAATCAGCTCCTCCTACCAGGTCCTACTCTCAGCCCTCCCTTGCTAGCTGTGCTACTCCGCTTCAGGGAACATGCCATTGCATTCAGCAGTGATATCCGGGGCATGTTTCATCAAGTGCGGCTCTTACCAGCTGATCGCCCACTGTTGCGATTTTTATGGAGGGACATGCAACGGGATCCTCCACCTGACGTTTATGAGTGGCAAGTACTTCCCTTTGGAACGACCTGCAGCCCCTGCTGTGCAACGTTCGCGTTGCAGAAACATGTGAGTGACCATAGCCAACCAGAAGATGAGGTATGTGATGCCATCAGCAAGTCTTTCTATGTGGACAACTGTATACTGAGTGTCACATGTCCAGTAGCTGCCAAGACTCTTGTAGATAGACTGCACCATCTTCTGGCTGATGGTGGGTTCGAGCTGAGGTAGTGGGCAAGCAACCATCCCAGTGTCATCGATCATCTAGCACCAGACATCAGGTCATCCAGTTATGAGTTGTGGCTCAGCCAAGGACAATCTGACATCCAGGAGCCAGCACTTGGACTACACTGGAACTGTAAGTCTGACACCCTTACATACAAAGACAGAAACATTGACTGCTCCGTGACAACAATGAGGAACATCTATAGAGTTTTAGCCAGCCAGTATGATCCTCTTGGTTACATAGTGCCTTACACCAGCCGAGCTAAAGTCATTGTGCGCCACCTATGGGAAAAGAACAGAGAATGGGATGACCCACAACTCCCACAGGAGAGGTGGCATGAATGGGAGGCAGAATTAGTGCACCTGCCCAAGATAACCCTGCCTAGGTGCTACACTAGACCCAGCCTAGATCAACCTAACTGCATGAGAGACAATCATGTGTTCTGTGATGCCTCCGAGCAGGCATATGGATCAGTAGCTTACCTGAGAACAGAGAATCCAAAGGGGGAAATTGAAGTTGCATTCCTTGCAGCCCGGTCACGTGTTTCCCCCAAGAAGCAACAGTCCGTTCCCCGACTAGAGCTATGTGCTGCCTTGACAGGTGCTCAGCTCTGCAAGGTCATCAGCACAGAGTTAACCCTGGCCATTCGCAGCTGCACTTTATGGTCAGACTCAGCTACTGTACTAACCTGGTTGGGCTCTGACTCATGCAGATACAAGGTCTTTGTCGGTACGCGTGTGGCTGAAATACAAGAGTTGACAGAAGCCAACACATGGCGGTACGTACTCCCACGAGACAATCCAGCGGACGATATAACCCGTGGCCTCACCCTCCAAGCCATCAGCCAAGGCAGCAGGTGGACCGACGGGCCCGCATTTCTGAAACAAGCTCCTAGTGACTGGCCCGATCTACCCCCTCCAGCTCAGAGTGATCCCGAAGGTGAGCTGAAACGTCATGTCGTGCTAACCATGTCCAGTTCCAGTCCCCCAGATCCGCACCAATATCAGACCTGGGACAGCTTCCTTGATGCTGCTGCACGCCATTTTTATGGGGCGGCTGATTCCAAGAACCCCCTCACCGCTGATTCCTATGCTGCTGCTGAGTTGGACGCTTTACGGCAATCACAAAGAGAGTCTTTCCCTGATGATGTCACCCAGTTAAAGGCCAACAAACCCATCGCCAGATCAAGTCACCTTCTGCTACTTACACCCAAGTTTGATGAGAAAACAGGTCTCATCAGAGTAGGAGGCCGTCTTCGCCGTAACCCTGACATGCAAGTGGATGAAGTGCACCCCATTGTCCTGGACCCCCGACACGCTCTGACCAGACTCATCATACAAGATTATGATACAAAGCTACAGCATCCGGGCCCAGAGCGAGTCTTTGCTGAAATCAGGAGGAAATTTTGGGTGCTACGTGGACGTGAAGCCATACGCCGCCACCAGAGATCCTGTACAGAGTGCAAGAAGTGGAAAGGACAACCAAATCCTCCCCGGATGGCAGACCTCCCCCCAGCCAGACTACGTCTCTTTAAACCCGCATTCTATTCCACAGGCGTAGATTGTTTTGGGCCATACACCATCAAGATCGGACGCAGGAATGAAAAGAGGTGGGGGATATTATTCAAATGCCTAACCACGAGAGCAGTCCACCTCGATCTGATTCCCAGTATGGTGTTGAATTGAGTGGATTGAGTGGGTCAGATGAAACGCCATATCATGTAAAATGAGATAACAAATTAATGGACTAGACACTAGACTCAATTCTTAGTTCGAGACCAATTGGTGTCTACATGATTGAAAGCCAAACCCTTACATGGCCTCTGGGTGCAGTTCCTTAAAGTCACCACCAGATGCCGCCAAACCTGTACAACCAAGCCGCCTACTCAGCATAGCCATGACATCCTGTATAAGGATAAATACAATTTAAGTGTAAATAAATGGGATCCTGAACTAAGTAATAATACACATATACACAATCTATATTTGACAATTGTTAACCTGATTTATGGATCAATGATTACAGCACATTGATGCCAACTATGAAGTTTGCTGTCTTTTCTTTTATTTTCTTTACAAGCGATACTGTCTTTATCGCTGATAATATTGCTGTAACTGCACTGAGTGAAAAGATTACCTGTATGTATTGTCCTCTCAACAATGACATGCATGATGTGGAACAAGAACTAGAATTAACCTGTTAAGTTTCCCTGAGAGAATTTGGGATTTAATATGTCATGTATATACATGTTATTCATGCTTGCTTAATTATGGTTAGAACATTAATACATATATGATGTTATTGATTTTAATGTTTATGATTGCTGAATAGAGCCAAGACCTTTGACATATGCATTATGAGCAGAACAGAAGTATCAGAATGATAAAAACAGGAACTGGTTGCGCTCTGTGGTGTGCGTAGCTTAGCAACCAGTTTCCTCTGTGTGTTTATTTAAAGGTTGTGCGCTTATGGCCCATCTGTGTGGAAAATTACTGAGAATAAGTCTCAACAAGTCTTTGCGCATTGATATGTGGAAGGACGACGCGGAAGGACACTCACACTGAGGAAACCAGTGATACGACCCAAGGTGATAAAAAGTCTTCCACAGCTGGGACCGGGGCTCTTTTTTTTTCTTCACCCTGCGATGTGGTCTGGACGGAGTGTGTTTCTGAAGACGGATTCGCGGCAGTTTGGGACTTAGGTTTTTCACGAAGGATCTTTGACTTTTAGCCGTGGATGGATCATTCTTCACAGATTGGGTAAAGTACAAAACTTTTATTAATAAGGTGTTTAAGAGGAAGATATGAAAGATTAATCGCGTGTAGGGTAAGAGCCATTTTACCACTCCCATATCTTTAAATCATTTTTAGCCAAAAACGCCTTATTCTGAATCAGGTCTTGAGCTCTTTTGAGAAATGATCAATCTTAGGAAGCTCTTATAAAAGGTTTAAATATTATTTTTGATTTCCTGTTTCCTATTTCATTTAATTTTTTATTGATTTTATGTTTTATTTCTAAATGTGATTTTTATGATTTATATTTGCTACATCATTATTGCCAATAAAATTATTAAAAGACAATTTTTGAATTAATCATTTTATTTGTTTCTTTTCAATTTTATTTTATTTCTTTTGGACATTCTATAAGTCCAAGGTCATTTTATAAGACCAAATGAAATGATTGATAAACCAATTGTGAATTAATTATTTTATTTGTTTCTTTTCAATTTTATTTTATTTCTTTTGGACATTCTATAAGTCCAAGGTCATTTTATAAGACCAAATGAAATGATTGATAAACCAATTGTGAATTAATTATTTTATTTGTTTCTTTTCAATTTTATTTTATTTCTTTTGGACATTTTATAAGTCCAAGGTTGTTTTTATAAGACCAAATAAAATAATTATAAAACCAGATGTGAATTAATTATTTTATTTGTTTCTTTTCATTTTATTTTATTCCTTTTGGACGTTTTCATAAGTCCAAGGTCATTTTATAAGTCCGCATTATTTTTCTTCAAGACGGACACAACAGCATCGGACGTCAGGAAAAAGGTTGTTTGGGGGGGGTGGAGGTATGGGCGGGTGGGGGGTTGGGTGTTGAGGGGTCGGGGTGTGTTCGGGGGTTTGGGGGCCGGGGGTGGTGGGGCCTGGGGCGTGGTGGGTGGCGGGTTTGGGTGGGGTGCGGGGGGGTTGTGTGGGGGGGGGGGGGGGCGGTGGGGCGCTGTGGGGGCCCGCTGGGCCTCGTTCTGCGGCCTTGGGCTCGGGGGTGTGGGCCGGGGCTGGGGCGGGGGTGTTCCGGGCGTCTGGGTCGGCTCGCCGACCGGTGTCCGATCGGGTGGCTTGGGGGTGGCCTTGGTGCTGCCGCGGCCTGGGGATTTCGGGTGGGGGGGGGGTGGGGGGGGCCGGTGCACGCTTTGCTGGACCGCGGTTGACGGCTTCTTTCTTTGGTGGTGGTCCTTATGCATGCCAGATCCGTCGCACCAGCATCTACTGAAACTCAACAGAAGTAGCCTCTCCCTCCCACAGCCCCTTGAATCAGTGGGTGCTGGTGTCTGTGGATCTCACTTTGCTTTATCTATCCTTCCCTCCTTCCTCTCTTTAGTTTTTCCTCTGGTCACTTGAGATCTCAATTTATTGGAAGTTTGAGGTTTCTGGGGTTGGCATAAGACTCTGGTTTTGTAACCACGCAGGAGGGGTTTTGTTGGTGCTGGATTTCACTTTGATGGATTGGATGTACTGGCTTCTATGGATCTCACTCTGCCTTATCGATCCTTCCCTCCTTCCTCTCTTTAGTTTTTCCTCTGGTCTCTTGAGATCTCGCTAAATTTGCTGGAATTTAGAGGCTTCCGGGGTTGGCGTAAGACTTTGATTTTGTAATCATGGGGAAGGCAGGAAGTGTTTGGTCGGTGCTGGATTTCACTTTGATTTATCTTTCTTTTCTCTTTATTTTTTTCTGACCTTCTCTCTGGTCTCCTGACCATTTAAACCCCACGACTCTGGCAAGATTCTGAAGTACCTGGTTAAGGCGAAGGGTAATGGGATATTTATAAGGCTTTAGGTGAATTAATGAGTATAAATTTATACGTATTTGCACGCACACGCACGCACGCACGCACGCAAACGCACGCACACACAAAAACGGCTGTTTGGGACTTAGGTTTTTCACGAAGGATCTTTGACTTTTCGCCGTGAATGGAACTTTCTTCACAGATTGGGTAAAGTACAGAACTTTTATTAATAAGGTGTTTAAGAGGAAGGTATGAAAGATTAATCGCGTGTAGGGTAGGAGCCATTTAACCACTCCCATATCTTCAAATTAATTTTAGCCAAAAACGCCTTATTCTAAATCGGGTCTTGAGTTCTTTTGAGAAATGATCAATCTTAGAAAGCTCTTATAAAAGGTTTAAATATTATCTTTGATTTCCTGTTTCCTATTTCATTTTATTTTTATTGATTTTATGTTTTATTTCTAAATGTGACTTTTATGATTTACATTTGCAATTTTATTATTGTCAATAAAATTATTAAAAGACAATTTTTGAATCAATCATTTTATTGGTTCATTTTTAATTTAATTTTATTCCTTTTGGACATTATATAAGTCCAAGGTCATTTTATAAGACCAAATAAAATAATAATAAAAAAAAACAATTGTGAATTAATTAGTTTACTTGTTTCTTTTCATTTTTATTTTATTCTTTTTGGACGTTTTTATGAGTCCAAGGTCATTTTATAAGACCAAATAAAATAATTGAAAAACCAGTTGTGAATTAATTATTTTATTTGTTTCTTTTTATTTTTATTTTTATTTGATTCTTTTTGGACATTTTATAAGTCCGCATTATTTTTCTTCAAGACGGACACAACACCATCGGACGTCCGGAAGAAGGTAAGTGCACTTGAATTACCTTCAACCAGTGTTACCATTTGTATTAATAAAGTCAAATACTCCTGCTTGATATGAAACAAATCCGTATGATCCTCACAAGGATTATTAAATGACTAGGTCAATAACAAATGCAAACAACTCAGAGAAGTGGAGCTGCCAATGTAAGTGAGGTGTTCAGACTATTATTCCTGGGCTCTGTGTGGTTATTCACTCAGGATTGATAGGTGGATGAAAACGGATTGGCCTCATGATAAGAAGACAGTGAACAAACCTAGGTGAATCCACTTTGATATATCGGCTTATCTAATTCCCGTCTCCTCACGCTGTCGCCTTAGAGCTGGTGAGGGAAAAGGGGAATTTCTAACCCTTTGATTGGAGAGTCGATCAGGACATATTTCCCGATTTAAGTCCTGCGGGTAAGCGGAAGTTGACAAGGTGCCACACAATTTTCATCGCCCTAGGACAATCATAGTGGGACAGGGATCCATTTAACCTATGTAGGTGGCGCTCCAGAGCCATTTTTCTGTTATCATCTATGGCGACTTTAAAATATAAAATTTTTCGCCAGGCCTGATGTGTGTGTAAAATTTGGTGAGTTTACGTTCACGTTTAGTGTCTCAAAAATGCGAAGCTAATAGGTATGCCTCCCAGTTTTCACAAATCTAGGTCAAGTCATCTTTAGTTGTGTATCGCTTGAATCATACAATTGGAAATGCTCCATAAAAATGAATAGAGGGCGCTATTGAGCACAACGTTGGGTTACTTGCACGTCAGGGTACTGGCACGTTGGGGTACTGTTACATGGAACAAGGACCATTTAAAATGTTAGTTTTTTCCATGCCTTGTCTGTGCAAAGTTTAATGAAAAAGGCCAAAAATGATGTATAAATCCCAAAATAAAATCAAAATAGCGGACTTCCTCTTTGGTTTGGCAAATGGCTACATAATACTTTTTTGTAGGTCTAGCATAATCATAAAATCGGAAATGCTTCATAAAAATGTCTAGAGGGCGCTATTTATTGCTAATTGCACAATAAATCTCTAAAAATTCATGTTCATGACAAGTCTGATTTGTTTGCAAAGTTTCATGAGTTTTCACACATGTATAAATAAAATAAAAAAAAGCAGCACTTGGCAAACAATGCATTGCTATGGCAACAGCGTGTTACAAAATAAAAAACTTTCCATTACTTTGCATCTTAAACATCTTAAGATGAAACACACCAAGTTTGAAGACAGTCGGATAAATTTTGTAGGAGGGGTTCGTTAAAATATGACCCCTGAAAAAGGCCACAAAAAATGGCAAAAAATCCCATCATAAATCAAAATGGCGGACTTCCTGTTTGGTTTAGCACATGGTTCCAAGAGACTTTTTTGTACATCGTGGGCTCTTATGTATGCCTGTAAATTATCATAGCGCTAGGTGAAACGTACAACCGGGAATGCTTCGTTAACGAGGAGTTTTTTTTTAGCTCAAAATGTGATGCCCGGCCCCTGCGGGACTTCCTGTTGGGTTTAGCACAGGGCACCAAGAGACTTTTTTGTACATCCTGGGCTGTTACGTATGTCTACAATTTTTCGTCGCTCTTGCTGCTTCGTACAACTGGGAATGCTTCATTAAGAAGGATTTTTTTCCTTTGCAAAAAGTGCATGCCACGACAACAGCGTGTGACGAAATAAAAAACTTTCAATAACAGGGATCCGTTTAACCTATGTAGGGGGTGCTAAGGAGCCATTTTTCTTTTGTCATGTATGGCGACTATAAAATATCAAATTTTTCGCCAGGCCTGATGTGTGTGTAAAGTTTGGTGAGTTTTCGGTCACGTTTAGTGTCTCAAAAATGTGATCGTTTGCGGAGAATAATAATAATAAGAACTAGAGCTGCGAGCAGCTAGAAAGGGCCCTCGCAACCCGTGCCACGTTGGGGTATTTGCACGTTGGGGTACTGGCACGTTAGGGTACTGTTTCATAAGAAACTGTCTAAATTGTAATTGTTTTTGCCATGCTTTGTGGTTTTGTTCACATTGCTATTAAATACTTTGTCTAGGTATTTGGCTGATAGGTATGCCTCCCAATATTCACACATCTAGCTGAATCATATAAAAAACATTTTTCTTTTCAAACAATGCATCGCTACAGCGAAGGCGTGCGACAAAATAAAAAATTTCAATAACTTTTCATCTTAAATATCTTAAGATGAAACGCGCCAAAGAATATATGACGCCTATAAAAGGCCCCAAAAATGGCATCAAATACCAAAGTTAATCAAAATGTCAGACTTCCTGTTTGGTTTAGCATATGGCTTTAGAAACTTTTTTGTAAGTCTTAGGCTGATAGGTATCCAAATTTTTTCACATCTAGCTGAATCATACATTTCCAAAAGCTTCATAAAAATGTTGAGATGGCGCTATTGAGCCATTTATTGAAAATTAAATAAATTTAAATAAATTAAAAATAAAATGTTCCTTTTTTATGGCAAGTTTGATGTGTGTGCAAAGTTTCATGAGTTTTCGCATGTTTAGACAAAAAAAAAAAAAAAAGCAGCATTTTACTTGGCAAACAATGCACCGCTTTGGCAACGGCGTGCGACAAAATAAAACACTTTCGATAACTTTGCATCTTAAACATCTTAAGATGAAGCACACCAAGTTTGAAGACAGTCGGATAAATTTTGTAGGAGTTCGTTAAAGTATGACCCCTAAAAAAGGCCACAAAAAATGGCTACAAATCCCAACGTAAATCAAAATGGCGGACTTCCTGTTTGGTTTAGCAGATGGTTCCAAGAGACTTTTTTGTACATCGTGGGCTCTTATGTATGCTTCTAAATTATCATAGCGCTAGGTGAAACGTACAACTGGGAATGCTTCGTTAAAGAGGAGTTTTTTAGCTCAAAATGTGATGTCCCTACGGGACTTCCTGTTGGGTTTAGCACATGGCACCAGGAGCCTTTTTTGTACATCGTGGGCTGTTACATTTGTCTCCAAATTTTCGTAGCTCTAGCTGCTTCGTACAACTGGGAATGCTTCATTAAGAAGGAATTTTTTCCTTTGCAAACTGTGCATGCCACGGCAACAGCGTGCGACGAAATAAAAAGCTTTCAATAACTTTTCATCTTCAACATCTTAAGATGAATCACACCAAGTTTGGAGATGATCGGATAAACTCTGTAGGAGGAGTTCGTTAAAATAAGACCCCTATGAAATGGCCCAAAAAATGGCAACACGTTCCAAAGTAAAGCAAAATGGCGGACTTCCTGTTCGGTTTAGCATATGGTCAAAAAGAGTTTTTTGTACCTTGAGGGCTGTTACATATGTCTTCAAATTTTGGTAACTCGAGGTGAAATGTACAGCCGGGAATGCTTCATTAAGTTAGAATTTTGAAACACAAAATTTGATGCCTCGCCTCTGGCGGACTTCCTGTTAGGTTTAGCATATGGCACCAACAGGCTTTTTTGTAGATCATAGTCTGTTACATATGTGTACCAATTTTCGTGGCTCTCAATTAAACGTACCACCGGCAATGCTTTGTTAAGTAAGAATTTTGAAACTGTAAATTTGATGCCCCGCCACCGTCATATAGTATGTCAAAAACTTTAGATTTTTTACCATGATGTTGTCCCAGGTGTTGAGATGGTACAGCCCAAGTTTGAAGTCAATCGGGTTAACCGTGTAGGAGAAGCGGGCAAAAGTATGACCCCTGTAAATGTGCAAAAATGGGCCAAAATTGGACATTCAAATACTCATACCTCACTTTCTGTCTACTTTAGGGTACACACTTCAAAGAGGTTTTTGTTCATTGGGATGTGCTACAGGTGCCACACAATTTTCATAGCCATAGGACAATCGTAGCGGGACAGGGATCCGTTTAACCTATGTAGGTGGCGCTACAGAGCCATTTTTCTGTTATCATGTATGGCGACTTTAAAATATCAAATTTTTCGCCAGGCCCGATCTGCGTGTAAAGTTTGGTGAGTTTTCGTTCATGTTTAGTGCCACAAAAATGTGGTTGTTTACTTTGTATCTTAAACATCTTAAGATGAAGCACACCAAGTTTGAAGACAGTCGGATAAATTTTGTAGGAGGAGTTCGTTAAAATATGACCCCTAAAAAAGGCCACAAAAAATGGCTACAAATCCCAACGTAAATCAAAATGGCGGACTTCCTGTTTGGTTTAGCAGATGGTTCCAAGAGACTTTTTTGTACATCGTGGGCTCTTATGTATGCCTCTAAATTATCATAGCGCTAGGTGAAACGTACAACCGGGAATGCTTCGTTAAAGAGGAGTTTTTTACCTCAAAATGTGATGACCGGCCCCTACGGGACTTCCTGTTGGGTTTAGCACATGGCACCAAGAGACTTTTTTGTACATCGTGGGCTGTTAAATTTGTCTCCAAATTTTCGTAGCTCTAGCTTCTTTGTACAACTGGGAATGCTTCATTAAGAGGGAATTTTTTCCTTTGCAAACTGTGCATGCCACGGCAACAGCGTGTGACGAAATAAAAAGCTTTCAATAACTTTTCATCTTCAACATTTTAAGATGAATCACACCAAGTTTGGAGATGATCGGATAAACTCTGTAGGAGGAGTTCGTTAAAATAAGACCCCTATGAAATGGCCCAAAAAATGGCAACACGTTCCAAAGTAAATCAAAATGGCGGACTTCCTGTTCGGTTTAGCATATGGTTCAAAAAGAGTTTTTTGTACCTTGAGGGCTGTTACATATGTCTTCAAATGTTGGTAACTCTAGGTGAAATGTACAGCCGGGAATGCTTCATTAAATAAGAATTTTGAAACACAAAATTTGATGCCTCGCCTCTGGCGGACTTCCTGTTAGGTTTAGCATATGGCACCAACAGGCTTTTTTGTAGATCATAGTCTGTTACATATGTGTACCAATTTTCGTGGCTCTCAATTAAACGTACCACCGGCAATGCTTTGTTAAGTAAGAATTTTGAAACTGTAAATTTGATGCCCCGCCACCGTCATATAGTATGTCAAAAACTTTAGATTTTTTACCATGATGTTGTCCCAGGTGTTGAGATGGTACAGCCCAAGTTTGAAGTCAATCAGGTTAACCGTGTAGGAGAAGCGGGCAAAAGTATGACCCCTGTAAATGTGCAAAAATGGGCCAAAATTGGACATTCAAATACTCATAATATATATGTATACTTCAGCAAATGTCAAAAAGTGATTTATGACCCCAATAAAACAATGATTTATTGCACCCCCCAATAAAACTTTATTGCCCCCCCAATAAAACCATTCACATCCTAGCCCTTTGAAGTAAGCCCCGCCCCCTTCCGCTTTCTTAGCCAATCAGAAGCCGTTATTTTGAATTAAGCCCCTACCCACTTGCCACCTTCTCAACCAATCAGAGGCCGGAAGCCAGCTCCTGTCAAAAATGATTGATAACATTCCACCCACCCCTCCCTCCCACCCTCTTCGTCTTAACCAATCAGAGATCGGAAACCACCCCCCTCATCGCCTTAACCAATCAGAGGCCGGAAGCCAGCTCCTGTCAAAAATGATTGATGATATTCTGCTTCCCACAACATCAAACACATGTTTTCCGATCCCCCCACCCTTCAACAAACAAATGATTCCGGTCACCAGCACCCGACTGTCTACGTACTTCTTTGAACCCTACAAACAGTAGCTTTTGTTGTTTTCCGGTCCCCCCACCCTTCAACAAACAATTGATTCCGGTTCCCCCCAGTACTTTCTTTGAACCCCCAAACAGTAGCTTTTGTTGTCCAGCTGATAATATTATTTCGACATCCTCGTGTTAATAAATTATTTTTCATCTTACAGGAAGGATCCTACCACCAGCTTTTGAAGTAACAATGGGGGAGCGCCCCCTTGTATTTCGAATTACTGATAAAGCTGCCTACTTTGAAGTACAAAGTGTATCAACCGTAGGAACCCCCGACCCCCCTTTTCACCAAGTAGGGCGGCAGGAACCCCCCACCACCGCCCTCCTCTTGTATGTGTGTGCGTGAATGTAAATTAGTTACTTATTCTAGTTAAAGTGAATATTTAAAAAATGTTATACATTTGTTTTATGTTTTTTAAAATAAATAAAAGAGACTTACCGATGTTTCTGAATACGTAGTCGCGTCTCCTTCATGGGTTTTTTTTCTTTTCTAAAAAAATTAAAAATAAAATGGGGTCGGTTAGAAACAGACGGAGTTGGTTTTATAGAGGTGAAAAATAGATTATTCGTGCGTAAAGGGCGGTTATTTAACCCATTTCAGAACCGCGTCCTTCTTTTTCCTCAGACTAAAAACTTGTCTGTCTGTGTGACTATGTAAAAGCCAATGGGGTGGCGGGGAGGTGTGACTCCCTCACGCCGCGGTAAACGGCGACATCTATTGGGCAAAGGATGTTACTGCATATGGTTACTGAGTGAACGACACAAGGAGGAGTTACCTTTCTCTTATATCCACGTCAAAGCGTATCACGCCATCAGTTCAACCCTTACCTTGGATTTACCAAGAAGTTTGTCTTTTTGGGGTCTCTGAAAAAACCGACATTCACAATGGTGAAAGGTAATGATCTTTTTATTATTATTTTTATCGGTTTATTTGTATAGAAGATATAAAACTATTTCGGTATTATATTTCATATCTTACAGATACTGTTACAACAACCGCACAGGTGTACGATGCTCGTGAGTTTACTAAATTTTAATTATTCGTAATATTCTTCTTAATTTAATATAGGAAATTGTTTTATAAGGTCCTCAGCAGTTCGACTTTAGCGACGACGATTTCACAAAGGAGGATTACGGTGAGCATCTACGTCTAGTCTAAAATATTAGTAGTGTATTGAATTTTAATGTATATTTTGTTTTTATTTTCTAGATTCTATCAAAGCGAAGGAGTTTTCAGTTCTGCACAAAGAGTTGCATTCGCTTCCTTTACTTTGGAGAAATCCACCGGAGGAGGTCAGTGTTTTGGCTGACGAGGATTCGAGGCCGGTCGCGAGCGGAAGAGGCGAAGAAGAACCGAGAGCTGTTTCCGA
The DNA here is from genome assembly GCF_051991245.1 of Festucalex cinctus. Taxonomy (NCBI): domain Eukaryota; kingdom Metazoa; phylum Chordata; class Actinopteri; order Syngnathiformes; family Syngnathidae; genus Festucalex; species Festucalex cinctus. The sequence continues at coordinate 26,752,722 of NC_135417.1, forward strand.
CGACGCCCGGAGCGCTAACACGCTGAAAGCGGCTCCTATTCCCCTCGTTTCAGGCCGTGCCAGGATAAATATCTGCAGATACGTGACAACGAGTGGTGAGCGATTGATATTTATTATTAAAGAGAATTATATAATAAGATAAAACGCGTTCGTTTATTGTTATAGTAGAAATATGAAACGACGTAATGTTTTCAAATACTACATTACCCATAATGCATAGAGAACAGAATGTTTTGTTTTACTTTTTTAAGATAAAAGCAATCTAATTTTACCGATAAAATGAATATACTATTTTGTAGATAGTGAAGAGGACGCCGGTCAAGCCGTTGAGTCCACGTTGGGTGCCCCGCGCGGACCCGGAGAAACCGACGAGCGAGCAGTGACAGATCGCAGCGAGAGGAGGAGGAGGAGACGTCGACCGAATCCAGCCGAACGAGGGTGCCGAACAAGATGCAGCTTTCATCAAGAAGATTGTATTCGTGAGCGGATAGAGGCGGCCAGGCGCATTACACGTTTAGAAACGACTATGCGTATTGTACATTCTATTATTAATAATTTTTAAAACCTTACAATGGAACGCTACGATAGACCTGAGACATGTAATATACCGACCGAATTGGAGGAAATTGTAAATCAGATAAATGATCCCTTTGCGTCTATAAGACAAATTGATAATTTTGAAGATTTTTTTAGCCCTATAGACGCGGCTTTGGCACGACTTAATCGAGCAATTTCAAACGGAGATGAAAATCATGAAGTACACACACATGTCATTTCAGATAACGATGTAGCTGGTATATCTAATGAAATATCACTCCCATCCGCTCTGGCATTTGGTGATGGTTTGGGAATAGATGATTCAATTGAAATACAACCCGCTGTACAATACATAAGCGAACCGTCACAATCCATCCAGCAGGTGGGAAACATAATCGAAGCACAACAACCAATTGTGCCACAATCAAATGAAACACATCAACAGCAATTACATAATTTGACGCATTCAAATGAAATTCAGTCTGCAGCAGCACAATGCATAACCGAACCGCCTCTTTCTAACCAGCAGGTGGCACACATAGTTGAAGCGCAACAACAACAACTACAATCAAATGAAACACAACACCAGCAACCACCTACGGTACACATACACGAAAATCAGGCAAGTGATGAGGATGTACAGGAGGGTACGGGAGGTATTATTAGAACGAGGAGACCCGTTTTTAATAATACAGAATTCCGTAAACGTATTTATACACGTGAGTCCGATGAGCCCCTTGATTTTGCGACTTTTTATACAAATATAGGAGATAATATAAACGAACTAATTGATGAGGTAACTAGATCAACACATCCTGGTGATATCGTGCAAGTGGAATTAATTAGCGGTGATAGGAACGCTAACTGTTATCTGCGTCTTACCGACGATCCAAATATTTTAAACGATGAAGTTAATAATTTATTGGAAAATATAGCTCAATCTAACATAGAGATTTTAGCTAGCGACGAGATCCAAATGGTAGTACAAATTGTCCCAGATATGCGTGGCGCAGGCGGTGTCAGGCGCAAGCTGCAGTTAACTACAAACGAAGAAATTTTGAGAAAAAAACGAAATTGTTTGTATATGACCTATAATGAAAATAACAAACTATGTTTTGCTTTAGCATTAGCCTTCTTGTTGGACGGGTCGTTAACGGAGGCCCAGGCTATGCAGAAAGCAGAGCATCTACAAAAATGCGTGGGGCTAAGCAGTCAAACATCAGTCAGTCTGAGAGACGTGCATAGATTCGAGACCTACATCAAACGAAAAATCGTAATTCTTTACAGAAACGATGATTGTAGGCCGATGTCTTTTTTTGAAACGCATTATCCAAAATCAGAGGATACTCTGTTTTTGTTATTGCTGAATGAACATTATTATGGCATAAAAAGGATCGAACGTTTTGTCGGACAGAGTTACTTCTGCCGACACTGCTACAAGGGGCATTCAAACTGGCGAACTCATAATTGTGAGGGACGATGCGCGATCTGTCTCAACCCATTATGTACACAACAACCGCGAAAAATCGTTATTTGTCATGATTGTAACAGATCATGTCTAAACGATGAATGTTATGCCAAACATAAAGAAAGCGGTCGAGGGATTGAGAGTAATTGCGTCCTTTGGAAAAAATGTCACAAATGCGGTCTATTGTACTACAATTCAAAACATGCCTGCATACAACCCCGATGTGTTATGTGTAAACAGGTGCTTCCGGAAGAGGGCGACACGCTGCTTAATCCACATCATTGTTACATGCAACCCCTCAAAAACGAGCAGATTTGTAAACAAATAATCTACTATGATTTTGAAACTTGCATAGGGGCGGACGGTAACCATAAAGCATATCTGGTATGCGCAAAATTAAACGAATTTGAAAAAGAATGGTTAGGGGATGATTGCGTGCGACATTTTATCGAATACTTCAGAAATCCACGCTTCAAAGGTGCTACCTTTATAGCCCATAATGCACGAGCCTTTGATACATACATCTTAATTAACAAGATGATCTGCATGGGGGTTAAACCCGAAATTATTATGCAGGGCAGCAAAATCATCTGTTTCACAGATACCGACTATAATATGAGATATATCGATTCGATATCTTTTCTTACAATGGCTCTGAGCAAATTCCCAAAATCGCTAGGTTTCGAAGATCAGGTAAAGGGTTATTTTCCACACGCGTTTAGCTCTTTTAAAAATCTGGACTATGTAGGTCCATATCCTGATTCAAAATTTTATGGGGTGGAACGCATGACATCCACGCAACGCGCTGAATTTTTTATTTGGTATGAAAAAGTGCGAGGTGGGATCTTTAATTTTACAGAGCAGGCGCTGATGTATTGTAAAAACGACGTCAACATTTTAGCGACAGGATGTGAGAAATTCAGGGAGGAATTTTTAAACAGCACAGGAATAGACCCGTTTAAAGCAGTTACGATCGCATCAGCGTGCATGAAAGTTTTTCGCAGTAAATTCTTAATTCCTAATACGCTAGCAATTACCCCGACCGATAATTATAGGCGACAGTTCAAAGCATTCTCACACGACTCAATTCAATACTTGATGTGGGTAATGCATAGCCAAAATATTGATATCACGCACGCGCTCAACAGAGGCGAGATGAAGATCGGTCGATATTTTGTAGATGGGTATGCGTATGTAAACGGCGAACAATGGGTGATCGAATATCTGGGATGTTTTTATCACGGATGCGTCGAATGTTTTGACCCTAACCAAATTTGTCCTATGACCAAAAGACCTTTCCAAGAAAAATTTGACGCTACTGAAAAGAGAATGCATGAGCTAACTCATAATCACGGCGTTAAACTTTTTGTTATGAGAGAACATGTCTGGCAACGAATGAAACAGACTGATCCGAGAGTGAGAGAGTTTCTGCGCGAATCAAAATTCCCGGAACCTCTCAATCCTCGTCAAGCTCTTTTTGGCGGTAGAACGAACGCATTTGTTTTGCGGTACACAGCCGCGCCAGATGAACGTGTATTGTACGTTGATGTCACTTCTCTGTATCCTTTTGTCAACAGCACCTGTCAGTACCCTCTAGGGCATCCCATTATCATTCACAGAGACTTTGGTGACCTCAGAAAGTATTTTGGTTTCATCAAAGCCGCTGTCCTGCCACCCAGAAAATTATATTTCCCTCTACTTCCTCATAAAACAGCTAGAGGTAAACTTGTGTTTACGCTTTGCAAAACATGCGCAGAACTTAACAATCAAAATAGCTCATGTACTCATGATGACAAAGAAAGAGAGCTGGCAGGTGTATGGACGACGCCCGAGTTCATCAAAGCTTTAGATCTAGGTTACACCGTCTCACAAGTTGATGAAGTATGGCATTTTAATGACACGAGTAATGATGTTTTCAAACAATACATGAATACCTTTCTCAAAGGAAAGCAGGAATCTTCGGGGTACCCCTCTCACATCGTAGATGACGCAGGGAGAGAGAAATACATCTCTGACTACTTGAAGCACCAGGGTATTCAACTCGACGCTAGTAAGATAGCTCCAAACCCGGCTAAAAGACAGGTTTCAAAGCTATGCATGAATTCGACTTGGGGCAAACTCGGACAGCGTGAAAATTTAAATCAAACAGAAATTGTAAAAAATCCGGATCGTTTTTTCAACCTACTGTTCTCAGGGATGTACGAGGTGAAATTTTTTCACTTCCTTAGCGATGATGTTTCTCTGGTACAGTACAAATACAACGAACGCGCACAAACACCCGCCTCTCCGACGGCTAACATTTTCATCGCTTGCCTAACAACATCCTATGCCCGTTTAATAATGTATAGGTATTTAGAACAACTGCAGACCAGAGTACTCTATACAGACACTGATAGTTTGATCTATACTGTGAAACAGGGTGAAAACACTCTCCCGTTAGGCGATCTGCTAGGCGATCTGACAGACGAGCTTGATAATGACAGTATCCAAGAATTTGTCTCCGCAGGTCCGAAAAGCTACGCTTATCAGACCAGAAACAAGGGGAAATTGGTCATGAAGGTAAAAGGCATCACGCAAACGCATGATACGTGTCAAATCATCAATTTTGACAGCGTCAAGGACTTGGTTGACGGATACGTCGACAGCATGGGGGCGCGACCAGGGCTGCTTCATACCCCTCAATTCAACATTGTTCGAGATAAGAAAGGGTTTCATTTGAAAAACACTTCATTTATGAAAAAGTTTCAGGTGGTTTACGACAAACGTCGGTTGCTTCCAGGCGGACGTAGCGTTCCATTTGGTTTTTGATTGTGTTGATTGTGATTGTGACTGTGTCGGAGCAAAAAAAAAAAAAATAAAAAAAAAAAAAAAAAAAAAAAAAAAAAAAAATAATAATAATAATAATAAATATGAATCCGAACCACATTGATTTTGATACTAGATTAGAAACACCATTTGCATGCCTCGTAGCCGGCCCAAGTGGGTCCGGCAAGACTTATTTTGTGAAAAGTATTTTGGAAAATTGTGAGCATGTCATGAAGTCGCCTCCTGAGAATATCGTCTGGATTTATAATTCTTATCAGGAAATGTATGATGAACTTGAAAAAAAACTGAATAAAAAGATAAAGTTTGTAAAAGGTCTCCCTGAAAGCTTTGAGGACGAATCTCTCTTTCCAGTCCATCTTTCGCACCTGATCATCTTGGATGACGTCATCTTCGAGGCGAGCGATCACCCGGAAGTGGTAAACATTTTTACCCAATACAGACATCATCGGAGAATGAGCGTCATATTACTCACTCAAAACATTTTCCACCAAGGGAAGTATAGCAGAACAATCAGCTTAAACAGTAATTACATTATACTGTTTAAAAACCCTCGCGATAAATTACAGGCGAGTGTTTTGGCCAATCAAATCTACCCCACGCGTAAAAAGTACTTTTTGGAATGTTATGAGGACGCCACAAAAAACGCTCATGGGTATTTATTGGTAGATCTCACCCCCTCGTCGCCAGATCGATTTAGATTGAGAACCGGTGTGTTACACGGGGAGTGGCCAGCAGTATATTTACCCAAAAGCTCGTAAGATGTCAAAACTTTTAAAAAAAAACGCCCCGCTTCTTAAATTATTGTTTAATGCCCTCCCTCGCAAACGTAAACAAATTCTCAAACAAGCCCCCAAAGCCTTAGTGAAAGCGCTCTGCGAGATTGCATTAAATCTCTTAAAAGGTCATATTCCTCTAAACCCCTCTCAATATAAGAAGTTGAAGAGACGAAAGAAGTTTATTCGGATATTAGCCGATAAAAAAAACAGTCTCAGAAAGAAGCGTATAACTCTAGTTCAAAAAGGTGGTTTCATACTCCCTCTACTGGCCGCTTTTGCACCTGTCCTAGGCAGTATCGTCACCGGTCTAGTAAACAAATAAAACATGAGTTTGAAAACAGCTCAGAAAATGTATTTAGTTACCCCGCACCAACTGGAACGTTTAAGCAAACCCACACCCAATATTCGGGAGACGGCACAGGATGATTTGGACGTTAGAATGAGAGAGTTATTAGACGATCGTTCTATAACACAATATGAAAAACTAAGAAGATATCAAACTCTATTGCAACGGTATTTAGGACTGCTTAAACAAAGAGATCGTGAGTTGGTTCCGGTGGCTTTGACAGTTCCTAATCCGCGGGGGGATTTTGGACGCGAAGGAGGAAGACCGGAAAAGATGAACGTGGAGGAGGAGGGGGTGGGGGGAGAGCCGGGGGGAAGTGTCAAGACGAATGCGGATGAATGGGGTGAAATATTACAAACTATTCCGCAACGTCATCGCAAAAACGCCGAATATGTTTTAAGAAAAATATCGTCTCGTGAAGAAAAGGCATGGAATCAGCGGGGGGAGTTTATCTCTAACGGTAGACCCGTCAGAGGCTCGCATATGACCGATTTAGTCAGACATCTTATTGTAAACGGAAAGAAGATCAACGAACGAGGGTTACTGGGTTGGACGGAATTCTTGCAACTAATATCGGAGCATAATATACCCGAGACTGTAGTATCGAACCCTCAAGCCAGAGAGCGTTTAAGATTAATAAAAAACGAATCTATTTTTAAGCATGGTGACGGTGACGTAATATCCGATGGTAAAAGGAAGTGTAAGAGGAAGCAGAAAATCATCAAATGGGAGGATTATTAATTTTACACCTTTCGTCGTGAAAAGAAGAATAAACACACCCACTCGCATCTTTTGTATCTTTTTGCATATGAATTTTATTGAATAAAAAATTTGAAAAAGACATCATGAGCATTGACATTTTTTTTAAATATATCTAAACAACATGAAATTTGACCGCCGCACATCGTCCTGGGAAACATCCTCCGACTTTCTACGTACGTTGCAACCATAATATCATTCGTAACAACATCGTCATAATATTGGGTTAAAACCTCGCGGTAAGATTCGCCACATCCTCGGGCCGATAAATAATAAACACAATGCTGACCGCATACTGTCGAGAGTTCGTGCTGTAATTGACGGTCGTGGTGGAAGATCCGGTCGGAATGTTTTTTTAAGAAACGGTTTATACTCTCGGGGTAATAATGAAAATCCGGTGGGAATCCGAAAGAATCGAAGAACGTAGCCGTGCCGTCGTCTTCTAACGACAGCGCCAACCAGTGTTCGCCAGGAAGATGGCGAGGGTGAGTATTAACAATAAAGAAGGCGGGGGTAGGGGGCGGTAATATGTCAGTCAACTCATCTTCGGCGAAGACGCCTTGGAATCTTTCCCCCTGAATTTGCCTCATCAGACGCTCCAATTCACGGCCGTTCATCTTTTAATAATAATCGATCAAAACTTCTCTTTTTGAATTAATTTCAATAATGCTGTCGTAAGCGGCATAAACGATAAGGGTTGCGGTATGAGGGAGAGGATTTCTAAATCTCATATCTAATCTTATGACACCGCTGGAGACGGGGGATAACGCCTCTGTATCGGAGGTGGGACTTAGGTTAAAAGCGAAAAGCGCGTAGCCATTTTGAAAGTCCTGCAAGTCTAAAAACAGGGGCAAATCTTTCAGATACCTTCCAGTTGCTTCAAATAAATTATGGAATTCACGTACAGAGTTCCCCGCTGCAAAAAGCGGTTGAAAAGGTTTATTTGGGACCTGAGTACCGTCTCTCGATAGTGCTAAATATTCAATATCGTGATGAGCGAAATTAAAGGGGTTTAAATCTCTTCTGCCCACAAAAGCGTTATGATTAACGAGAGCCAGGACGACACTTTTTGGCATAGTTCCTAGAAAGAGATTGTCTTGATGACATATTCTTGAATTTTGAGGGATGGAATAAGTTTTTATGTTGACTCTCGTAACCGGATATAAGGCATTCCCCTTATTGAGAGCTGAGGCGTGACCCAACGTCACCGCTGGGGAGACGCATACTTTTTTAATAAACAGCGAAGCACCCATAATTTTCAAACGTGTATCGCTGTCAGGTGCACTCATCAGACAGAAATCATCGCTCGCTCTCGTCAGCTTCAACCTTAAATCCACATTATTCAAAAGGTGTCTCTCGCAGAAAAATATATCCGTATGAATTGGGCCGATGACGTCAAATTCTTTTGAATTCTGTATTAGACGAGCCCGTCTAACAAAGCCTTCGTTTACCCCGTCCCCTTCGACGGCTAGCGAGTCCATAACACCTCTCGTATCTTTAAAAAACATCCCCGCCGTAAATTGACTTTTCAGCGTTTCCCCGGAGAAATTTAATAACGTCTCTATTATAGCCCTATAGGGATGCGAGGCGCTAGATTGTGAAATTAAACGGTCGCCGAGGGTGACGTCAACTTGGCTAAAAATAGTATTCAGAGGAAAATTAATTATACTAACGCGTTCGTTAGGGGCGATGTTAGACCCGTCTCGTCGCGTTATTTTTAAGCGCAGGTGTAATAGCGTATCCGCCAAGTCAAGATATTTCGACCCGTCACCGGGGATAAAAAATTCAATAGGGGATTGGTCGCCAAGAGCCGATAGAGGCAAAATCTCAATATACTGACTCTGTTCTATTGAGAGCTGCGTCATGGGAGGTGAAAATAAATCTAATTCGGACATGGTACATTCTTGCGACTTGTGATGTAAGAGGGCCATTTTTCTTTAAGAGAAAATATCCACGCTGTTTCTCATACGCTTTCTTTTTCGAACTGATTTTCTTTTAGTACTGCGCTTGCGTTTTTTATGCGTCTTAATCCTGCGCCCCACAGGCCTAGAGGCCGGACGCCGCGCCAGTACGACTAGGCCGGACCCGTCTTGATTAACCCCCCTCTTATGACTCATTCTCTCCATAACACGCCCAGCGACATCCGTGGCAATATTTTTAGCCGCTGACTGTAAATGCGGTTTGGCCACGTTCAAACCTCTTTTAACTAAGGGGGCTACGAAACGAAATAATTTTGCAAAAATAGATCCTAATCCGCGGCCGTATTGCACGGGTGCACCTTGGAACCCTGGTATACCGCTTCCGGTCTGATGTTCATAATACTGAACGAAGCGGTAGGGGTCCTGATGTGACGTCATAATAACCATGATTTATCGAGGTCTAAAGTGTAACGTTAAAATGACCTTCCCAAAACGGAAACCAACGGGTTGATTTTGATCCGTCTTAATATGAATCGCTATATCTTCGATATGCTTTTTACTAACAGGATGATAATAAGCCGGATTAAAATTTTTATAAATAATCTCCCCGTATCGGCCTAAAACAGGAACTGCTCTCAGTAGCGGAGCGGATGCGTCACCAACCGCTTGATGTCGAATTACATCCGTATATAAATACAAATAATAATGACCCGCGTTTATATCCGCGGGATGAGGAGCGATAGTCCAATCTAATTCGATAGTAAACCATTCGTCATCTTTCATGCCCAGAATATAAGCTAATGGGCCTACGAAGCGGATCTTGTAGCTGCCATCCGCCACGAAGAAAAAAAATGTTCTTTTCAAGTGGTTGAAATTTAATAAAATGAAAGGGCCTATTTTATTTTTTATAGCAACCTCTACCGCCTGTCGTACCTTATCGAGATTATCATAGTCCCCGGGTTTAACCTCTAGAACGTATTGGGTGGACGTTTTCGTATTCATTAAGAAAAATGACGTGTGTTCTTCGGGAATGTTTACCCAGCTGCGCGGATATGAAATTTCCGTTAGGGCCACCTCCCATTCCCCCTTGACCAAATCTAAATGACGCGCAAGATTAACTCTGTATTGCGCAATTGTATTATCCTTAAACATATCCATGCTTGAATTTGACGGGAGAGTTACGTAGAAACCTCCTTCGTTATTGGGATCCATAATAACGTATGATTTATATTGTATATTTCCGTTCATTTTAAATATTTACAACCTGTGACGCGTACACCCAGCTATTAAATTTTTCCGGCCAGCCCTTCCAACGGATTAGATATTGAGTCCGCCCTTTAACCTTTCGTCTTTTAATAATTTTTTCAATTTGAAAAGCATAATCTTTTGAAATATTGACCTTTTGCAGTTCTTGCTCATAAAATGACCCATCTATTTCCTCGCCGTCGTAATCTGCTAGTTTGTAGACAGGGGGCGCTCGTGGAATACATTTAGTAATTGTGAAATATTCATCGGTGAAGCTCTGTTCATATTTCTTATCGAAAACCCCTCTTAGTTTTGAAATGCGGACAATATCTCCTTTTTTAAAATTCATTTTAATCTTTCCACCCACCGGGATGTTTCCGTATAAATTGAAAAATGCTTTTCGAGTCGTTTCGGCGTTCACTTCATTCGGCCTCATTTTAATGCTGGAATGAATACTATTATTGTAGGCGGAAATGAGATCTTGTAAAATATCTATATATCTGCGGGTATTTTTCCCCGTAAAATAACGCCACATCCTAGTTTTCAGCGTTCGATTAAATCTTTCCACCGTTTGGGCTTTTGTGTCGCTGTGCGTTGCAAAGTGTATGATACTATGTTTTTTCATTAATTTAGCAAAACGGGTATTAAAAAATTCTTTCCCTCGATCCGTTTGTAATTTTTTAGGAACGCCGCTCTCGGCGAAGACTGAATCGAAGGCCTCTGCCACCCTCATCGCTGATTTATCTTTCAATACACGCGCGTACGCGCGCTTTGAAAAAATATCAATAACGGTCAATAAATATTTATTATTGTCGTTATAGGAAGCTAACGCTTGCATGTCACACAGATCGGCCTGGAATTGTCTCAGAGGTCCCATAATAAATACTCTATTTCTAGGGAAATTAATACGGGCTGGTTTATGTAACGAATACGTATCTTGTTGAGATAAATATTCTTTAACTTTATCACGTTTTATTTTTTTATTCGAGGCCTTCCGAAGGCCTCTGTGGAGGCGTTCAACACCCCCATAACTGGATGGTTCATGAGGTGTGTAGTAGAGCTGCTTCAAACGTGCGGTCTCCTTCATTCTCATCTCTCTTAATGGTTAATGAAGGTTGTGTCTATAATTTTATACACAATTAAATATTTTTAATAGGTGGTAAAATTAATTTGCATCGTTATATTTCAATGCATTATTTACCGTGTGTGTGTGTGTGTGTGTGTGTGTGCGTTATAAAACAAGGCCTATTATTCCCCTCCTTCCGCATCTCTCCTAATGGTTAATAAAGGATGTGTCTATAATTTTATACACAATTAAATATTTTTAATAGGTGGTAAAATTAATTTGCATCGTTATATTTCAATGCATTATTAACCGTGTGTGTGTGTGTGTGTGTGTGTGTGTGTCATAAAACAAGGCCCGGCATAGACTTTTTTTTTTTTTTATTCGATGGATAATAAAAAACACATGAATACATAATTCTAAAAAAACACAAAACATACATTTTCAAAAAGTAAAAACATACATTTTCAAAAAGTAAGTATACATGCTTTTTTTTTTAAATTCAATGGATAATATCAAAACACATAATTCTAAAAACTATAAAAAACATAAAACATACATTTAAAATCAACGAATAATAAAAAACACGTAATTCTAAAAAACTAAGAAAAACATACATTTTAAATCAGCGAATAATAAAAAACACATAATTCAAAAAACTAAGAAAAACATACATTTTCAAAAAGTGAGTATACATGATTTTTTTTTATTTTATTTTTTTTTATTCGATGGATAATAAAAAACACAATTCTAAAAACTATAAAAAGTAAAAACACAAAACATACATTTTCATCCTCACGGGTGTAGAAAAATTATGGATTAACATAGTAAAGCACTCTAAACAAGATACGGGGATGTACTTTGCGTTCGATAAAGCTTTTAAATTGTTTCATTTCAATCACCATATTACGAGGAATGTTATTATCTTCACAGTATCGTACGCAATCTATGAATAGAGCAATGAGGGTAATCAGTTGCCCGGCTTTGACAGGATCACCCCTCCATTCGCATGTGGCATAATCCAGAGTATCAACAATATTGTGGTGACTTATTTCAACAACTCGTTTTACATACTCCCCCCAGGATTGACCAAACAAGGTGGGGGCCAAAGTCCTGACTTTATCAATTACTAAAACCAGGCGCTTGACACGTTTGGAATCATCATCATCATCATCATCGTCATCGTCATCGCATTTGTGTATAGCTCTCTCTATAATTTCTATCCAATTATCAATACCGTAGTAATAATTGATTTGCATTTTTCTTAGAAAATTACCCATCACGATCGTACAGTCCTCGGATCAAGTCAGGGATTGCGTCGGCGAGGTACCCGTCCCAAGTACTAGAAAGAACGGTTGTGATTCTGTCCAAGATCAAACGTTCATGTACGTACCCGTGTAGCACTGATTCGATGATGCGTTTTACGTCAGCGTCTGAGGACGGATGGTTCGTGACTGTTACAACTCTGTAGATTGTTGATCTAAAATGCCCGTTACATAATTCACCGATAATGGCGTCGAAATTCGTCCCAAAATAATACGGGCGTCTGGGTGCATTAAAACAGGTGTGGTTGTTTCGACATATGTATGAATAAAAACACCCCTCGCACGTTTTTCTACTATATCTGAGGATAGCGATCCTTAACATAAAACTTACAGCCTGTTTAATACATTGATATCTCGCGTTGTTCACCCACATAAACGGAGTCTGTGTCCAATCCAGCAAAGTATCTCGTTCGCTGCGCGGCTGCGGAGGCGGTGGAGGGATGGCGGACGCCGATAATCCTGGAAGCATAACGTTAGATGATGACGTGGCGTCGAAAATTCAAAACATAGATACTTCCGCGGTAACGGGCTCAGCCTTACCGTTCGGGAATTCCCACGTCGTCGATGTCACCGGTGAAGGGTGAAAGGCTGAATCTGATGAGAAATTCCACACAGGCTGATCCGACGTGTCGGAAGCTGCCGAAGATTCGCTGGAAAGAGCCCACGCCGGAATCCCGCGTGCTACCGGTGAACTGCTCTCCTCACGCCTCGTGTCGATTGTGATCGAAAGCGTTTGTGTTAGCGGTGGAAGATTCTCTTTTCCGCACGCCCCGTTGACGTCATCGCACGGCCCAGCATCGGAGCATGCGCAGAGACCCTCCTCCGCCGCCGCCTCCACCTTAGCGGAAGTCAGGCCTCCGTAACATTCAGCCGACGTTGATGGGCAGCCATCCCCGCCAATCGACTCGTCCTTCCGGACAACCGCAAAATGAGCATCGTAAGGTCCTACGGTGCTCATGGTTTGGTAGACCCCGGATGAATGAGGACCCGGAGGGACGTCCATCGGGCAGTCTCCTCGCTGGACTGGTGTCTCGAGAAAGGTAACGTCCGCAACGTTTTCTTCATTGTCCGAGCATTCGGGACTCGAGGTGATTAGAATAGGTGGAGGAGGATCAAAACAGGAACGCATACCTTCGCTGTTTATAGAAAATAGCTCCGGAGAAGTTGTCGGCGTCGTTGGCGGGGTGCTTCCTTTTCGTTGATCGGTGGGGCGCATGATCGGAGGCATTTCTTGTTGCGTATCAAACGAATATAGGTGGTCAATACCTTGCTGGGGGGCGCGTACTATTTTTATACTTGTAGAGGCGGGGAAAAGGTGGTTCGGGTGTGAGGAGGGGGGTGTCGGCAGACTGTAGATAATCAAATTTTCAGAGTTTTTCTTACCCCATTGTCGAACGAATGTAGATAGTTATTACCTTGTTGGGGGGTAGTACGTGGGGGGAAGGTGGTTTGGATATGACGGGGGGTAGGGGTGTAGCGGGAGGGAGGGTGGAAGCCGGCGGACTATAGTTAATCAAATTGTAGTGTTTTTCTCACCCCGATGAGATTCACCCACAATCTACTATTAGAATACAATGTAGAAATTCTCTCCGACTCACTCAACATGTGGTCCCTCCATTCAGGCCAAGGTACGCTTACAATTTTATAAAAAACACCACATTCTGTATTAAATGATTCTAACGTAAAATTCATGTGCTCGGGGTCTCTACAGCCACCCGTAGATTTTAATGGACATTCTTCATCTCCTATGATATGATCGATCTTTACACGAAAGTACCAACGCCCGTTTGGCGTGGTTCGACTAACCCATGTGAAACATAAAATCTCACCGCGATGTCCTAGTTGGTTCGAATGAAACGTTGTGTACTCTCTGAAGTTTCGGGGGATAAGATCGATGATTACGCCCCAGTCATTTGAATTCAATGTGCCGAAGCCAGCCGCCGGGGTTGTCTTGACACCATCATATTCCATAAAAATACATAGTTCGCCCATCTCGTACAAAAAACGATATCCCCAAAATGCATCATTCAAAGCCCACTTCTTCTCCAATGCCCCGTCAACAGGTTTTTGAACACGCCGTAAAAACATTCTTTGTTTACGAGGCGTCATCAGCGGGTTCAAAACTTGCATTAAAACGCTAGTCTCACCTATTACACGGCAGTCGGACTCTGTCATTTTCTTTCAACCGTCACCGATCAAATGAAGAAGAAAAATCGAATCTCCCTCGTTAGTCAGTCTAAAAACACACCCACTACTTTAAATCCATCCCACCCCAATACCACGTGCTAATTAATCTAGAAAAAAAGAAAAAGTACAAATGCCGTGTTATTTATTTTTATTTATTTTAGAGAAAGAAAACCCCTGACCATATGCAGTAACATCCTTTGCCCAATAGATGTCGCCGTTTACCGCGGCGTGAGGGAGTCACACCTCCCCGCCACCCCATTGGCTTTTACATAGTCACACAGACAGACAAGTTTTTAGTCTGAGGAAAAAGAAGGACGCGGTTCTGAAATGGGTTAAATAACCGCCCTTTACGCACGAATAATCTATTTTTCACCTCTATAAAACCAACTCCGTCTGTTTCTAACCGACCCCATTTTATTTTTAATTTTTTTAGAAAAGAAAAAAAACCCATGAAGGAGACGCGACTACGTATTCAGAAACATCGGTAAGTCTCTTTTATTTATTTTAAAAAACATAAAACAAATGTATAACATTTTTTAAATATTCACTTTAACTAGAATAAGTAACTAATTTACATTCACGCACACACATACAAGAGGAGGGCGGTGGTGGGGGGTTCCTGCCGGCCTACTTGGTGAAAAGGGGGGTCGGGGGTTCCTACGGTTGATACACTTTGTACTTCAAAGTAGGCAGCTTTATCAGTAATTCGAAATACAAGGGGGCGCTCCCCCATTGTTACTTCAAAAGCTGGTGGTAGGATCCTTCCTGTAAGATGAAAAATAATTTATTAACACGAGGATGTCGAAATAATATTATCAGCTGGACAACAAAAGCTACTGTTTGGGGGTTCAAAGAAAGTACTGGGGGGAACCGGAATCAATTGTTTGTTGAAGGGTGGGGGGACCGGAAAACAACAAAAGCTACTGTTTGTAGGGTTCAAAGAAGTACGTAGACAGTCGGGTGCTGGTGACCGGAATCATTTGTTTGTTGAAGGGTGGGGGGATCGGAAAACATGTGTTTGATGTTGTGGGAAGCAGAATATCATCAATCATTTTTGACAGGAGCTGGCTTCCGGCCTCTGATTGGTTAAGGCGATGAGGGGGGGTGGTTTCCGATCTCTGATTGGTTAAGACGAAGAGGGTGGGAGGGAGGGGTGGGTGGAATGTTATCAATCATTTTTGACAGGAGCTGGCTTCCGGCCTCTGATTGGTTGAGAAGGTGGCAAGTGGGTAGGGGCTTAATTCAAAATAACGGCTTCTGATTGGCTAAGAAAGCGGAAGGGGGCGGGGCTTACTTCAAAGGGCTAGGATATGAATGGTTTTATTGGGGGGGGGGGGCAATAAAGTTTTATTGGGGGGTGCAATAAATCATTGTTTTATTGGGGTCATAAATCACTTTTTGACATTTGCTGAAGTATACATATATATCTCATACCTCACTTCCTGTCTATTTTAGGGTACACATATCAAAGAGGTTTTTGTTCATCTGGATGTGCTACAGGTGCCACACAATTTTCGTAGCCATAGGACAATCGTAGCGGGACAGGGATCCGTTAAACCTATGTAGGTGGCGCTACAGAGCCATTTTTCTGTTATCATGTATGGCGACTTTAAAATATCAAATTTTTCGCCAGGCCCGATCTGCGTGTAAAGTTTGGTGAGTTTTCGTTCATGTTTAGTGCCTCAAAAATGTGGTTGTTTGCGGAAAAGAATAATAACAAAGAAAAAGAAGAAGAAGAAGAATAACTAGAGCTGCGAGCAGCTATAAAGGGCCCTCGCAACCCGGGCCACGTTGGGGTACTTGCACGTCGGGGTACTGGCACGTTGGGGTACTGTCAAATCGGACAAGGACCATCTAAAATGTTTTTGACAAGCTTTGTGAGTGCAAAAGGCCAAAGATGGTGTGCAATTCCCAAAATAAATTCAAAATGGCGGACTTCCTTTTAGGTTTAGCATACGGCTACAGAATACTTTTTGTAGGTCTTAAGCTAATAGGTATGCCTCCCAGTTTTCACAAATCTAGGTCAAGTCATCTTTAGTTGTGTATCGCTTGAATCATACAATTGGAAATGCTCCATAAAAATGCATGGAGGGCGCTATTGAGCACAACGTTGGGTTACTTGCACGTCAAGGTACTGGCACGTTGGGGTACTGTTACATGGAACAAGGACCATTTAAAATGTTAGTTTTTTCCATGCCTTGTCTGTGCAAAGTTTAATGAAAGAGGCCAAAAATGATGTATAATTCCCAAAATAAAATCAAAATAGCGGACTTCCTCTTTGGTTTGGCAAATGGCTACATCATACTTTTTTGTAGGTATTAGGCTGATAGGGGTCTGTCCTAATTTTCACAAATCTAGCAGAATCATACAATCGGAAATACTTCATAAAAATGTCTAGAGGGCGCTATTTATTGCAAATTGCACAATAAATCTCTAAAAATTCATGTTCATGACAAGTCTGATGTGTTTGCAAAGTTTCATGAGTTTTCACACATGTATAGATAAAAAAACAAAGCAGCACTTTACTTGGCAAACAATGCATCGCTATAGCAGCAGCGTGCGACAAAATAAAAAACTTTCGATAACTTTGCATCTTAAACATCTTAAGATGAAACACACCAAGTTTGAAGACGGTCGGATGAACTTTGTACGAGGAGTTCGTTAAAATATGACCCCTGAAAAAGGCCACAAAAAAATGGCAACAAATCCCATCGTAAATCAAAATGGCAGACTTCCTGTTTGGTTTAGCACATGGTTCCAAGAGACTTTTTTGTACATCGTGGGCTCTTATGTATGCCTGCAAATTATCATCGCGCTAGGTGAAACGTACAACCGGGAATGCTTCGTTAAAGAGGAGTTTTCTAGCTCAAAATGTGATGCCCGGCCCCTGGGGGACTTCCTGTTGGGTTTAGCACATGGCACCAAGAGACTTTTTTTGTACATTGTGGGCTGTTACAAATGTCTACAAATTTTTGTAGCTCTAGCTACTTCGTACAACTGGGAATGCTTCATTAAGAAGGATTTTTTTCCTTTGCAAAAAGTGCATGCCACGACAACAGCGTGCGAAGAAATAAAGAGCTTTCAATAAGTTTTCATCCTCAACATCTTAAGATGAGTCACACCAAGTTTGAAGATGATCGGATAAACTCTGTAGGAGGAGTTCGTTAAAATATGACCCCTATGAAATGGCCCAAAAAATGGCAACACATTCCAAAGTAAATCAAAATGGCGGACGTCCTGTTAGGTTTAGCATATGGTTCAAAAAGAGTTTTTTGTACCTCGAGGGCTGTTATATACCTCTACAAATTTTGGTAACTCTAGGTGAAACGTACAGCCGGGTATGCTTTGTTAAAGAGGAGTTTTCTAGCTCAAAATGTGATGCCCGGCCCCTGGGGGACTTCCTGTTGGGTTTAGCACATGGCACCAAGAGACTTTTTTTGTACATTGTGGGCTGTTACAAATGTCTACAAATTTTTGTAGCTCTAGCTACTTCGTACAACTGGGAATGCTTCATTAAGAAGGATTTTTTTCCTTTGCAAAAAGTGCATGCCACGACAACAGCGTGCGAAGAAATAAAGAGCTTTCAATAAGTTTTCATCCTCAACATCTTAAGATGAGTCACACCAAGTTTGAAGATGATCGGATAAACTCTGTAGGAGGAGTTCGTTAAAATATGACCCCTATGAAATGGCCCAAAAAATGGCAACACATTCCAAAGTAAATCAAAATGGCGGACGTCCTGTTAGGTTTAGCATATGGTTCAAAAAGAGTTTTTTGTACCTCGAGGGCTGTTATATACCTCTACAAATTTTGGTAACTCTAGGTGAAACGTACAGCCGGGTATGCTTTGTTAAAGAGGAGTTTTTTAGCTCAAAATGTGATGCCCGGCCCCTGGGGGACTTCCTGTTGGGTTTAGCACAGGGCACCAAGAGACTTTTTTGTACATCTTGGGCTGTTACGTATGTCTACAAATTTTCGTAGCTCTCGCTGCTTCGTACAAGTTGGAATGCTTCTTTAAGGATATTTTTTTTCCTTTGCAAACAGTGCATGCCATGACAACAGCGTGCGACGAAATACAAAGCTTTCAATAACTTTTCATCTTCAACATGTTAGGATGAATCACACCAAGTTTGAAGATGATCGGATAAACACTGTAGGAGGAGTTCGTTAAAATAAGACCCCAATGAAATGGCCCAAAAAATGGCAACACGTTCCAAAATAAATCAAAATGGCGGACTTCCTGTGAGGTTTAGCATATGGTTCAAAAAGAGTTTTTTGTAGGTCATAGTCTGTTACATATGTGTACCAATTTTCGTAGCTCTAGATTAGACGTACAACCGGCAATGCTTCGTGAAGTAAGAATTTTTAAACTCTAAATTTGATGCGTCGCCGCCGTCATATAGTATATCAAAAACTTTAGATTTTTTACAATGATGTTGTCCCAGGTGTTGAGATGGTCCATCCCAAGTTTGAAGTCAATCAGGTTAACCGTGTAGGAGAAGCGGGCAAAAGTATGACCCCTGTAAATGTGCAAAACTGGGCCAAAATTGGACATTCAGATGATCATACCTCACTTTCTGTCTATTTTAGGGTACACACATCAAAGAGGTTTTTGTTCATCTGGATGTGCTACGGGTGCCACACAATTTTCGTCGCCATAGGACAATCGTAGCGGGACAGGGATCCGTTTAACCCATGTAGGTGGCGCTATGGAGCCATTTTTCTGTTATCATGTATGGCGACTTTAAAATATCAAATTTTTCGCCAGGCCTGATGTGCGTGTAAAGTTTGGTGAGTTTTCGTTCACGTTTAGCGTCTCAAAAATGCGATTGTTTGCGGAGAATAATAATAATAATAATAATAATAATAATAATAATAATAACTAGAGCTGCGAGCAGCTATAAAGGGCCCTCGCAACCTGGGCCACGTTGGGGTACTTGCACGTCGGGGTACTGGCACGTTGGGGTACTGTCAAATCGGACAAGGACCATCTAAAATGTTTTTGACAAGCTTTGTGAGTGCAAAAGGCCAAAGATGGTGTGCAATTCCCAAAATAAATTTAAAATGGCGGACTTCCTTTTAGGTTTAGCATACGGCTACAGAATACTTTTTGTAGGTCTTAAGCTAATAGGTATGCCTCCCAGTTTTCACAAATCTAGGTCAAGTCATCTTTAGTTGTGTATCGCTTGAATCATACAATTGGAAATGCTCCATAAAAATGCATAGAGGGCGCTATTGAGCACAACGTTGGGTTACTTGCACGTCAGGGTACTGGCACGTTGGGGTACTGTTACATGGAACAAGGACCATTTAAAATGTTAGTTTTTTCCATGCCTTGTCTGTGCAAAGTTTAATGAAGAAGGCCAAAAATTATGTATAATTCCCAAAATAAAATCAAAATAGCGGACTTCCTCTTTGGTTTGGCAAATGGCTACATAATACTTTTTTGTAGGTCTAGCATAATCATACAATCGGAAATGCTTCATAAAAAGGTCTAGAGGGCGCTATTTATTTCAAATTGCACAATAAATCTCTGAAAATTCATGTTCATGACAAGTCTGATGTGTTTGCAAAGTTCCATGAGTTTTCATGTGTATAAAAAAAAAAAGCAGCACTTGACAAACAATGCATTGCTATGGCAACAGCGTGTTACAAAATAAAAAACTTTCGATTACTTTGCATCTTAAACATCTTAAGATGAAACACACCAAGTTTGAAGACAGTCGGATAAATTTTGTAGGAGGGGTTCGTTAAAATATGACCCCTGAAAGTTTTTCCTTGCCCGGTTGGAGGGTTAGATCAGGGGATGTCGCAACTTGTTTGTGGTTAAGTGCTACAGAAGTAAATGTGTCTTAACAACCTCATGATTGAATGTGTTTTCAATTCTCTAGGATGTGATTGGATTGTATCAATTAAATGTTCTTATAACTGATTCAGTGAGTAGTAAAAATAGTGTGTCAAGTATAATGACATGAAATATAAGGAATACAAAAAACAAAACAAGAACCCTCTAAATTACACATTTTGTTCCAGGCTTTATGTGCGTGCATAGTTTGAGTATACACCTAGGTTTAGGCCAGGAGTGTTCAAACCTTTTGCAAAGAGGGCCGGGTATGGTAAGGTGAGAATGTGTGGGGCCTAATCAACCATTTAGTTTAGCCTGACATAATTTTTTTACATGCATATGTAAATATATATATGTGGACAAATGTGTACATATGTCTACAAATTTTTGTAGCTCGAGCTGCTTCGTCCAACTGGGAACGCTGCATTAAGAAGGATTTTTTTTTCCTTTGCCAACAGTGCATGCCACGACAACAGCGTGCGACGAAATAAAAAGCTTTCAATAACTTTTCATCGTCAACATCTTAAGATGAATCACACCAAGTTTGAAGATGATCGGATAAACTCTGTAGGAGGAGTTCGTTAAAATAAGACCCCTATGAAATGGCCAAAAAAATGGCAACATGTTCCAAAGTAAATCAAAATGGCAGACTTCCTGTTAGGTTTAGCATATGGTTCAAAAAGAGTTTTTTGTACCTCGAGGGCTGTTACATATGTCTTCAAATTTTGGTCACTCTAGGTGAAACGTACAGCCGGAAATGCTTCATTAAGTAAAAATTTTGAAATGCAAAATTTGATGCCCTGCCTCTGGCGGACTTCCTGTTAGGTTTAGCATATGGCACCAACAGGCTTTTTTGTAGATCATAGTCTGTTACATATGTGTACCAATTTTCGTAGCTCTAGATTAAACGTATAACCGGCAATACTTCAGATGAAACATGCCAAAGAATGAAGACAATCTGATAAGTTTTGTAGAAAATATGAGGCCTATAAAAGGCCCCCAAAAAATGGCTACAAATAGCAAAGTAAATCAAAATGCCGGACTTCCTGTTTGGCTTAGCATATGGTTCTAAAAGACTTTTTTGTACATCGTGGGCTCTTATGTATGCCTCCAAATTATCATAGCGCTAGGTGAAAGGTACAACCGGGAATGCTTCGTTAAAGAGGAATTTTTTAGCTCAAAAAGTGATGCCCGGCCCTTGCGGGACTTCCTGTTGGGTTTAGCACAAAGCAGCAAGAGACTTTTTTTGTACATCGTGGGCTGTTACATATGTCTACAAATTTTCGTAGCTCTAGCTGCTTCGTACAACTGAGAATTCTTCATTAAGAAGAATTTTTTTCCTTTGCAAACAAGTGCATGCCACGACAACAGCGTGCAGCGAAATAAAAAGCTTTCAATAACTTTTCATCTTCAACATCTTAAGATGAATCACACCAAGTTTGAAGATGATCGGATAAACTCTGTAAGAGGAGTTCGTTAAAATAGGACCCCTATGAAATGGCCAAAAAAATGGGAACACGTTCCAAAGTAAATCAAAATGGTGGACTTTCTGTTAGGTTTAGCATATGGTTCAAAAAGAGTTTTTTGTACCTTGAGGGCTGTTACATATGTCTTTAAATTTTGGTAACTCTAGGTGAAACGTACAGCCGGGAATGCTTCATTAAGTAAGAATTTTGAAACTCCAAATTTGATGCCCCGCCTCTGGCGGACTTCCTGTTGGGTTTAGCATATGGCACCAACAGACTTTTTTGTAGGTCATAGTCTGTTACATATGTGTACCAATTTTCGTAGCTCTAGGTTAAACATACAACCGGCAATACTACGTTTAGTAAGAGTTTTGAAACTCTAAATTTGATGCGCCACCGCCGTCATATAGTATGTCGAAAACTTTAGATTTTTTACCATGGTGTTGTCCCAGGTCTTGAGATGGTACATCCCAAGTTTGAAGTCAATTGGATTAACCGTGTAGGAGAAGCAGGCAAAAGTATGACCCCTGTAAATGTGCAAAAATTGGCCAAAATTGGACATTTAAATACTCATATCTCACTTCCTGTCTATTTTAGGGTACACACCTCAAAGAGGTTTTTGTTCATCTGGATGTGCTACAGGTGCCACACAATTTTCATAGCCGTCGGACAATCGTAGCGGGCCAGGGATCTGTTTAACCTATGTAGGTGGCGCTATGGAGCCATTTTTCTGTTATCACCTATGGCGACTTTAAAATATCAAATTTTTCGCCAGGCCTGACGTGTGTGTAAAGTTTGGTGAGTTTTCGTTCACGTTTAGTGTCTCAAAAATGTGATTGTTTGCGGAAAAGAATAATAACAAATAAAAAGAAGAAGAATAATAAGAATTCCTTGAAAAACAATAGGGACCTCGCAGCGGTCGCTGCTCGGGGCCTAATAATTTTTACAAAAACAATAGGGACCTCGCAGCGGTCGCTGCTCGGGCCCTAATAATAATAATAATAATAATAATAACTAGAGCTGCGAGCAGCTATAAAGGGCCCTCGCAGCCCGGGCCACGTTGGGGTCCTTGCACGTTGGGGTACTTGCACGTTGGGGTACTGGCACATTCGGGTACTGGCATATTGGAAGCAAAATTTCTTTGAAAATGGCATAATAAACGTTTACATGTAGAATATTTTTTTGCCAGTGTGTGTATCAAGCTCAACGGGTTTTGGTGATTGTTAAGACCTGCAAAAATCAGCGTCCTTTTTTATTAATAGGCAATGAGTTGCCCTGATTGGTATTTTTTTGTAAAAGTGTATATACACATCATCGCTCGTTGTACTCATTGCACAATGTTACTTTTATTGTCCAAAGGGGCAATCAAAAATGAATAAAACGAAATGGAAACGTACATACGTTTGGATCGGTGTGAAGCCAGTGAACAATTTGAGTGGTGGAAACTAAAAGAATATTCATAAATGACTTAGTTATCACACTTAGAATGAGTGTACATTTTTTGTACAAAATACCGTATGTGGGGTATTTTATTTATTTTTTTATATAAGCCTCAAGGGCTAGGTGGCGCTGTATTTATAACTGAATGTTGTCATAGAGATACCTTCAGGCCTTGATTATAAGCATACATGTCAAGTGTGGGATTTTTTTTTTGAGCATGTACCGTGGATTTATTAAGCATAGCCTTCATTCACGATATTGCTTTTAATGTCCATCGAGGCTATCAAAAATACATAAAACTAAATAACAAAAATATGTATGTTTGGATAAGTCTGATGCCAGTGAACATTTTGAGTGGTGGAAACTAAAAGAATATTCATAAATGACTTCGTTATCACACTTAGAATGAGTGTACATTTTTTGTACAAAATACCGTATGTGGGGTATTTTATTTTATTTTTTTATATAAGCCTCAAGGGCTAGGTGGCGCTGCATATATAACTGAATGTTGTCATAGAGATAACTTCAGGCCTTGACGATAAACATACATGTCAAGTTTGGGATATTTTGGAGCATGTACCGGGGAGTTATCAAGCATATCCTTTTTCATTGCGAAACACAAATTTTGATGCCCCGCCCTCATCATATAGTATTTCGAAAAGTAAAAATTTTTCCCCCTGTCGTTGGCTCAGGTCTTGACATGGTCCAGGTCAAGTCTTAACTCAGTCGGATGAAACGTGTAGGAGAAGTGGGCAAAAGTCTGCCCCCTGTGAATGTGCAAAAATCGTCAAAAATGGGACATTCAAAAATTCGTAGCTCACTTCCTGTTCATTTTAGCATATGGTTACAAGAGACTTTTTTGTAGGTCTTGGGCTCCCTCATACACCTAAAAATATTCGTCGTTCTTGCTTAAACGTACAACCGGGGCTGCTTCGTTAAAAATTTCGAGGGGGCGCTATTGAGTCATTTTTGTAAAAATAGCACAATCAACAATAAAATATTACTCATTTTACCAGGCCAGATGTGTGTGCCAAGTTTCAGGAGTTTCTGAGCATGTTTAGACCCTCAAAACTGGCGTTGTTTTCTTGGCGAACAGTGCTTAGCCACGCCCACAGCAATTCGCGAAAACTCACAAACTTCGTGTTGTGACATCATGAAGGCCGAAACCCTCATCTGAGCAAATATGAGGTAGGTCCAGTTAACGTGTTTGGAGAAAAATGTACAAGAAAATTCGTAAGAAAAAAAATATGCCACTAGGTGGCGCTATCAGTAAGATGAAATATAAGTTCGTAGATGTCTTTAGGGCTGGACTCTCATCAAATGTGTGAAATTTTGAGAAGATAGGATCATCTCGGTCAAGTTCATGCAGCTTTTATTGTCACGAAAAATCTTCAGACTTTGCGTCACCGTAGCGGCCACGCCCTTTGGCGAAAAGTTACAATATTGGGTGTGGGGCATGATCAACATCTTAAGGCTTTTCTGACCAACTTTCAACTGGATCCCTTCAACGAGCTCAGCGCAGTAGATAAAAACGTAAAGTATGACATTTATTGTCACCACTAGGTGGCGCTAAATGTATAACTGAATTTTATCATATAGATGTTTTCAGGCCGTGACTATTACGTTGCCTGAGAAGTTTGAGATTTTTTGGAGCTTGAACATGGGAGTTATTAAGCATTTGCTCTTTCTGGACAAATGAAATTTTAAAGACAATATTTGATGCCCCGCCCCCATCATATAGTATTTTGAAAAGGCAAGACTTTTTGCCCAGTTGTTCTCTCAGGTCTTGAGATGATAAATGCCAAGATTGATGTGAATTGGATGAAAAATGTTTGCAGAGGGGGAAAAAGCATGACCACAGTGAATGTGCCAAAATAGGCCAAAATTGGACATAAAAAAATTCATAGCTCATTTCCTGTACATTTTAGCTACATGGTCCCAATAGACTTTTTTGTGCGTCTCGGGGTGCTACACGTGCCTGCCAATTTTCGTTGCTCTAGCTCAAACGTGCCAGGCTTGGTTTTTATTTTTCTACGCTAGGGGGCGCTATAGAGTCGCGTTGTTATGACGACTTCATAATATAAAATTTTTCGCCGGGCCTGAGGAGTGTGCAAAGTTTGGTGAGTTTTCGTGAATGTTTAGGTACTCAAAAATGCGATCGTTTACGGAGAAGAAGAAGAAGAATAATAACTAGAGCTGCGAGCAGCTATAAAGGGCCCTCGCAGCCCGGGCCACGTTGGGGTCCTTGCACGTTGGGGTACTTGCACGTTGGGGTACTGGCACATTGGGGTACTGGCATATTGGAAGCGAAATTTCTTTGAAAATGGCATAATAAACCTTTACATGTAGAATATTGTTTTTGCCTGTGTGTGTGTCAAGCTCAACGGGTTTTGGTGATTGTTAAGACCTGCAAAAATCAGCTTCCTTTTTTATTTTTAGGCAATGAGTTGCCCTGATTGGTATTTTTTGTAAAAGTGTATATCATCATCGCTCGTTGTACTCATTGCACAATGTTGCTTTTATTGTCCAAAGGTGCAATCAAAAATGAATAAAACAAAATGGAAACGTACATACGTTTGGATCGGTGTGAAGCCAGTGAACAATTTGAGTGGTGGAAACTAAAAGAATATTCATAAATGACTTAGTTATCACACTTAGAATGAGTTTACATTTTTTGTATAAAATACCGTATGTGGGGTATTTTTTATTTTTTTTATATAAGCCGCAAGGGCTAGGTGGCGCTGTATTCATAACTGAATGTTGTCATCGAGATACCTTCAGGCCTTGATTATAAGCATACATGTCAAGTTTGGGATTTTTTTTGGAGCATGTACCGTGGAGTTATTAAGCATATCCTTCATTCACGATATTGCTTTTAATGTCCACAGAGGCTATCAAAAATAAATAAAAATATATATATGTTTGGATAAGTCTGATGCCAGTGAACATTTTGAGTGGTGGAAAGTAAAAGAATATTCATAAATGACTTAGTTATCACACTTAGAATGAGTTTACATTTTTTGTACAAAATACCGTATGTGGGGTATTTTTTTTTTATGCCTCAAGGGCTAGGTGGTGCTGCATATATAACTGAATGTTGTCATAGAGATAGCTTCAGGCCTTGACGATAAACATACATGTCAAGTTTGGGATTTTTTGGAGCATGTACCGGGGAGTTATTAAGCATATCCTTTTTCAGTGCGAAACACAAATTTTGATGCCCCGCCTTCATCATATAGTATTTCGAAAGGTCAAGATTTTTCCCCCTGTCGTTGGCTCAGGTCTTGACATGGTCCAGGTCAAGTCTTAACTCAGTCAGATGAAACGTGTAGGAGAAGTAGGCAAAAGTATGCCCCTGTAAATGTGCTAAAATCATAAAAAATGGGACATTCAAAAATTTGTAGCTCACTTCCTGTTCATTTTAGCATATAGGTCCAAGAGACTTTTTTGTAGGTCTTGGGCTCCCTCATACACCTAAAAATTTTCGTAGATGTTGCTTAAACGTACAACCGGGGCTGCTTCGTTAAAAATTTCTAGGGGGCGCTATTGAGTCATTTTTGTAAGAATAGCACAATCAACAATAAAATATTGTTCACTTTACCAGGCCAGATGTGTGTGCCAAGTTTCATGAGTTTCTGCGCATGTTTAGACCCTCAAAACTGGCGTTGTTTTCTTGGCGAACAGCGCTTAGCCACGCCCACAGCGATTCACGAAAACTCACAAACTTCGTGTTGTGACATCATGAAGGGCGAATCCCTCATCTGAGCAAATATGAGGTAGGTCCAGTTAACGTGTTTGGAGAAAAACGTAGAAGAAAATTCGTAAGAAAAAAAATTGCCACTAGGTGGCGCTATCAGTAAGATGAAATATAAGTCAGTAGATGTCTTTATGGCTGGACTCTCATCAAATGTGTGAAATTTTGAGAAGATAGGATCATCTCGGTCAAGTTAATGCAGCTTTTATTTTCACGAAAAATCTTCAGACTTAGCGCCACCGTAGCGGCCACGCCCTTTGGCGAAAAGTTACAATATTCGGTGTGGGGCATGATCAACATCTTAAGGCTTTTCTGACCAATTTTCAAATGGATCCCTTCAACAAGCTCAGCACAGTAGCTAAAAACGTAAAGTATGACATTTATTGTAACCACTAGGTGGCGCTATATGTATAACTGAATTTTATCATATAGATGTTTTCAGGCCGTGACTATTACGTTGCCTGAGAAGTTTGAGATTTTTTGGAGCTTGAACATGGGAGTTATTAAGCATTTGCTCTTTCTGGACAAATGAAATTTTAAAGGCAATATTTGATGCCCCGCCCCCGTCATATAGTATTTCAAAAAGGCAAGATGTTTTGCCCAGTTGTTCTCTCAGGTCTTGAGATGATAAATGCCAAGTTTGAAGTTAATTGGATGAAAAATGTTTGCAAAGGGGGAAAAAGCATGACCACAGTGAATGTGCCAAAATAGGCCAAAATTGGACATTAAAAAATTCATAGCTCACTTCCTGTACATTTTAGCTACATGGTCCCAATAGACTTTTTTGTGCGTCTCGGGGTGCTACACGTGCCTTCCAATTTTTGTTGCTCTAGCTCAAACGTGCCGGGCTTGGTTTTTATTTTTCTACGCTAGGGGGCGCTATCGAGTCGCATGGTTATGACGACTTAATAATATCAAATTTTTCGCCGGGCCTGAGGAGTGTGCAAAGTTCGGTGAGTTTTCATGAATGTTTAGGTACCCAAAATCGCGATCGTTTGCGGAGAATAAAGAAGAAGAAGAATAATAATAACTAGAGCTGCAAGCAGCTATAAAGGGCCCTCGCAGCCCGGGCCACGTTGGGGTACTTGCACGTTGGGTTACTGGCACGTTGGGGTACTGGCATATTGGAAGCAAAATTTCTTTGAAAATGGCATAATAAACGTTTACATGTAGAATATTTTTTTTTGCCAGTGTCTGTCAAGCTCAACGGATTTTGGTGATTGTTAAGACCTGCAAAAATCAGCGTCCTTATTTATTTTTAGGCAATGAGTTGCCCTGATTGGTATTTTTTTGTAAAAGTGTATATACACATCATCGCTCGTTGTACTCATTGCACAATGTTTACTTTTATTGTCCAAAGGGGCAATCAAAAATGAATAAAACAAAATGGAAACGTACATACGTTTGGATCGGTGTGAAGCCAGTGAACAATTTGAGTGGTGGAAACTAAAAGAATATTCATAAATGACTTAGTTATCACACTTAGAATGAGTGTACATTTTTTGTACAAAATACCGTATGTGGGGTATTTTATTTTATTTTTTTATATAAGCCTCAAGGGCTAGGTGGCGCTGTATTTATAACTGAATGTTGTCATAGAGATACCTTCAGGCCTTGATTATAAGCATACATGTCAAGTGTGGGATTTTTTTTGGAGCATGTACCGTGGAGTTATTAAGCATATCCTTCATTCACGATATTGCTTTTAATGTCCATAGAGGCTATCAAAAATAAATAAAAATATATATATGTTTGGATAAGTCTGATGCCAGTGAACATTTTGAGTGGTGGAAACTAAAAGAATATTCATAAATGACTTCGTTATCACACTTGGAATGAGTTTACATTTTTTGTACAAAATACCGTATGTGGGGTATTTTTTTTTCATGCCTCAAGGGCTAGGTGGCGCTGCATATATAACTGAATGTTGTCATAGAGATAACTTCAGGCCTTGACGATAAACATACATGTCAAGTTTGGGATTTTTTGGAGCATGTACCGGGGAGTTATCAAGCATATCCTTTTTCATTGCGAAACACAAATTTTGATGCCCCGCCCTCATCATATAGTATTTCGAAAAGTCAAAAATTTTCCCCCTGTCGTTGGCTCAGGTCTTGACATGGTCCAGGCCAAGTCTTAACTCAGTCGGATGAAACGTGTACGAGAGGTGGGCAAAAGTCTGCCCCCTGTGAATGTGCAAAAATCGTCAAAAATGGGACATTCAAAAATTCGTAGCCAACTTCCTGTTCATTTTAGCATATGGGTCCAAGAGACTTTTTTTGTAGGTCTTGGGCTCCCTCATACACCTAAAAATATTCGTCGTTCTTGCTTAAACGTACAACCGGGGCTGCTTCGTTAAAAACTTCTCGGGGGCGCTATTGAGTCATTTTTGTAAAAATAGCACAATCAACAATAAAATATTGCTCATTTTACCAGGCCAGATGTGTGTGCCAAGTTTCATGAGTTTCTGTGCATGTTTAGACCCTCAAAACTGGCGTTGTTTTCTTGGCGAACAGCGCTTAGCCACACCCACAGCAATTCGCGAAAACTCACAAACTTCGTGTTGTGACATCATGAAGGCCGAAACCCTCATCTGAGCAAATATGAGGTAGGTCCAGTTAACGTGTTTGGAGAAAAACGTAGAAGAAAATTCGTAAGAAAAAAAATTGCCACTAGGTGGCGCTATCAGTTAGATGAAATATAAGTCAGTAGATGTCTTTAGGGCTGGACTCTCATCAAATGTGTGAAATTTTGAGAAGATAGGATCATCTCGGTCAAGTTAATGCAGCTTTTATTTTCACGAAAAATCTTCAGACTTTGCGTCACCGTAGCGGCCACGCCCTTTGGCGAAAAGTTACAATATTCGGTGTGGGGCATGATCAACATCTTAAGCCTTTTCTGACCAATTTTCAAATGGATCCCTTCAACAAGCTCAGCACAGTAGCTAAAAACGTAAAGTATGACATTTATTGTAACCACTAGGTGGCGCTATATGTATAACTGAATTTTACCATATAGATGTTTTCAGGCCGTGACTATTACGTTGCCTGAGAAGTTTGAGATTTTTTGGAGCTTGAACATGGGAGTTATTAAGCATTTGCTCTTTCTGGACAAATGAAATTTTAAAGGCAATATTTGATGCCCCGCCCCCGTCATATAGTATTTCAAAAAGGCAAGATGTTTTGCCCAGTTTTTCTCTCAGGTCTTGAGATGATAAATGCCAAGTTTGAAGTCAATTGGATGAAAAATGTTTGCAAAGGGGGAAAAAGCATGACCACAGTGAATGTGCCAAAATAGGCCAAAATTGGACATAAAAAAATTCATAGCTCACTTCCTGTACATTTTAGCTACATGGTCCCAATAGACTTTTTTGTGCGTCTCGGGGTGCTACACGTGCCTGCCAATTTTTGTTGCTCTAGCTCAAACGTGCCGGGCTTGGTTTTTATTTTTCTACGCTAGGGGGCGCTATCGAGTCGCATTGTTATGACGACTTAATAATATCAAATTTTTCGCCGGGCCTGAGGAGTGTGCAAAGTTCGGTGAGTTTTCGTGAATGTTTAGGTACCCAAAATCGCGATCGTTTGCGGAGAATAAAGAAGAATAATAATAACTAGAGCTGCGAGCAGCTATAAAGGGCCCTCGCAGCCCGGGCCACGTTGGGGTCCTTGCACGTTGGGGTACTTGCACGTTGGGGTACTGGCACATTGGGGTACTGGCATATTGGAAGCAAAATTTCTTTGAAAATGGCATAATAAACGTTTACATGTAGAATATTTTTTTTTGCCAGTGTGTGTCAAACTCAACGGGTTTTGGTGGTTGTTAAGACCTGCAAAAATCAGCGTCCTTTTTTCTTTTTAGGCAATGAGTTGCCCTGATTGGTATTTTTTGTAAAAGTGTATATACAGATCATCGCTCGTTGTACTCATTGCACAATGTTACTTTTATTGTCCAAAGGGGCAATCAAAAATGAATAAAACAAAATGGAAACGTACATACGTTTGGATCGGTGTGAAGCCAGTGAACAATTTGAGTGGTGGAAACTAAAAGAATATTCATAAATGACTTAGTTATCACACTTAGAATGAGTGTACATTTTTTGTACAAAACACCGTATGTGGTTTTTTATATATATATATATATAAATGCCTCAAGGGCTAGGTGGCGCTGTATTTATAACTGAATGTTGTCATAGAGATACCTTCAGGCCTTGATTATAAGCATACATGTCAAGTGTGGGATTTTTTTTGGAGCATGTACCGTGGAGTTATTAAGCATATCCTTCATTCACGATATTGCTTTTAATGTCCATAAAGGCTATCAAAAATAAATAAAAATATATATATGTTTGGATAAGTCTGATGCCAGTGAACATTTTGAGTGGTGGAAACTAAAAGAATATTCATAAATGACTTAGTTATCACACTTAGAATGAGTTTACATTTTTTGTACAAAATACCGTATGTGGGGTATTTTTTTTTTATGCCTCAAGGCCTAGGTGGCGCTGCATATATAACTGAATGTTGTCATAGAGATAACTTCAGGCCTTGACGATAAACATACATGTCAAGTTTGGGATTTTTTGGAGCATGTACCGGGGAGTTATCAAGCATATCCTTTTTCATTGCGAAACACAAATTTTGATGCCCCGCCCTCATCATATAGTATTTCGAAAAGTCAAAAATTTTCCCCCTGTCGTTGGCTCAGGTCTTGACATGGTCCAGGCCAAGTCTTAACTCAGTCGGATGAAACGTGTACGAGAGGTGGGCAAAAGTCTGCCCCCTGTGAATGTGCAAAAATCGTCAAAAATGGGACATTCAAAAATTCGTAGCCAACTTCCTGTTCATTTTAGCATATGGGTCCAAGAGACTTTTTTTGTAGGTCTTGGGCTCCCTCATACACCTAAAAATATTCGTCGTTCTTGCTTAAACGTACAACCGGGGCTGCTTCGTTAAAAACTTCTCGGGGGCGCTATTGAGTCATTTTTGTAAAAATAGCACAATCAACAATAAAATATTGCTCATTTTACCAGGCCAGATGTGTGTGCCAAGTTTCATGAGTTTCTGTGCATGTTTAGACCCTCAAAACTGGCGTTGTTTTCTTGGCGAACAGCGCTTAGCCACACCCACAGCAATTCGCGAAAACTCACAAACTTCGTGTTGTGACATCATGAAGGCCGAAACCCTCATCTGAGCAAATATGAGGTAGGTCCAGTTAACGTGTTTGGAGAAAAACGTAGAAGAAAATTCGTAAGAAAAAAAATTGCCACTAGGTGGCGCTATCAGTTAGATGAAATATAAGTCAGTAGATGTCTTTAGGGCTGGACTCTCATCAAATGTGTGAAATTTTGAGAAGATAGGATCATCTCGGTCAAGTTAATGCAGCTTTTATTTTCACGAAAAATCTTCAGACTTTGCGTCACCGTAGCGGCCACGCCCTTTGGCGAAAAGTTACAATATTCGGTGTGGGGCATGATCAACATCTTAAGCCTTTTCTGACCAATTTTCAAATGGATCCCTTCAACAAGCTCAGCACAGTAGCTAAAAACGTAAAGTATGACATTTATTGTAACCACTAGGTGGCGCTATATGTATAACTGAATTTTACCATATAGATGTTTTCAGGCCGTGACTATTACGTTGCCTGAGAAGTTTGAGATTTTTTGGAGCTTGAACATGGGAGTTATTAAGCATTTGCTCTTTCTGGACAAATGAAATTTTAAAGGCAATATTTGATGCCCCGCCCCCGTCATATAGTATTTCAAAAAGGCAAGATGTTTTGCCCAGTTTTTCTCTCAGGTCTTGAGATGATAAATGCCAAGTTTGAAGTCAATTGGATGAAAAATGTTTGCAAAGGGGGAAAAAGCATGACCACAGTGAATGTGCCAAAATAGGCCAAAATTGGACATAAAAAAATTCATAGCTCACTTCCTGTACATTTTAGCTACATGGTCCCAATAGACTTTTTTGTGCGTCTCGGGGTGCTACACGTGCCTGCCAATTTTTGTTGCTCTAGCTCAAACGTGCCGGGCTTGGTTTTTATTTTTCTACGCTAGGGGGCGCTATCGAGTCGCATTGTTATGACGACTTAATAATATCAAATTTTTCGCCGGGCCTGAGGAGTGTGCAAAGTTCGGTGAGTTTTCGTGAATGTTTAGGTACCCAAAATCGCGATCGTTTGCGGAGAATAAAGAAGAATAATAATAACTAGAGCTGCGAGCAGCTATAAAGGGCCCTCGCAGCCCGGGCCACGTTGGGGTACTTGCACGTTGGGGAAATTGCACATTGGGGTACTGGCACATTGGAAGCCGAATTTCTTTGAAAATGGCATGATAAACATGTGGATTTTTTATTTTTTTTGCCAGGTGTGATGAGTGTGTCAAGCTCAATGGGTTTTGGTGATTGTTAAGATCTGCAAAAATCAGCGTCTTATTTTTTATTTTTAGGCAATGAGTTGCCCTGATTGGTATTTTTCGTAAAAGTATATATACACACATCATCGCTCGTACTCATTGCACAATGTTGCTTTTATTGTCCATAGAGGCGATCAAAAAATAAATAAAACTAAATAAAAAATACTTATGTTTGGATCGGTCTGATACCAGTGAACATATTGAGTGGTGGAAAGTAAAAGAATATTCATAAATGACTTAGTTATCACACTTACAATGAGTTTACAACTTTTGCAAAAATACCGTAAGTGAGGCATTTTTTTTTTTTATGCCTCAAGGACTAGGTGGCGCTGTATTTATAACTGAATTTTGTCATAGAGATACCTTCAGGCCTTGACTATAAATATACATTTCAAGTATGGGATTTTTTGGAGCATGTACCTGGGAGTTATTAAGCATAGCCTTCATTCACGATATTGCTTTTAATGTCCATAGAGGCTATCAAAAATACATAAAACTAAATAACAAAAATATGTATGTTTGGTTAGGTCTGATGCCAGTGAATATTTTGAGTGGTGGAAAGTAAAAGAATATTCCTAAATGACTTAGTTATCACACTTAGAATGAGTTTACATTTTTTGTACAAAATCCCGTAAGTGGGGTATTTTTTTTTTCATGCCTCAAGGGCTAGGTGGCGCTGCATATATAACTGAATGTTGTCATAGAGATACCTTCAGGCCTTGACAATAAACATACATGTCAAGTTTGGGATTTTTTGGAGCATGTATCGGGGAGTTATTAACCATATCCTTTTTCAGTGCGAAACACAAATTTTGATGCCCCGCCCTCATCATATAGTATTTCCAAAAGTCAAGAATTTTCCGTCTGTTGTTGGCTCAGGTCTTGGCATGGTCCAGGTCAAGTCATAAGTCAGTCGGATAAAACGTGTAGGAGAAGTGGGCAAAAGTATGCCCCCTGAAAATGTGCAAAAATCGTCAAAAATGGGACATTCAAAAATTCGTAGCTCACTTCCTGTTCATTTTAGCATATGGGTCCAAGAGACTTTTTTGTAGGTCTTTGGCTCCCTCATACACCTAAAAATTTTCGTAGATCTTGCTTAAACGTACAATCGGGGCTGCTTCGTTAAAAATTTCTAGGGGGCGCTATTGAGTCATTTTTGTAAAAATAGGACAATACATGATAAAATATTGCTCATTTTGCCAGGCCAGATGTGTGTGCCAAGTTTCATGAGTTTCTGCGCATGTTTAGACCATCAAAACTGGCGTTGTTTTCTTGGCGAACAGTGCTTAGCCACGCCCACAGTGATTCGCGAAAACTCACAAACTTCGTGTTGTGACATCATGAAGGCCGAAACCCTCATCTGAGCAAATATGAGGTTGGTCCAGTTAACGTGTTTGGAGAAAAATGTACAAGAAAATTCGTAAGAAAAAAAATTGCCACTAGGTGGCGCTATCAGTAAGATGAAATATAAGTTCGTAGATGTCTTTAGGGCTGGACTCTCATCAAATGTGTGAAATTTTGAGAAGATGGGATCATCTCGGTCAAGTTCATGCAGCTTTTATTGTCACGAAAAATCTTCAGACTTTGCGGCACCGTAGCGGCCACGCCCTTTGGCGAAAAGTTACAATATTCGATGTGGGGCATGATCAACATCTTAAGGATTTTCTGACCAACTTTCAACTGGATCCCTTCAACGAGCTCAGCGCAGTAGCTAAAAACGTAAAGTATGACATTTATTGTTACCACTAGGTGGTGCTATATGTATAACTGAATTTTATCATATAGATGTTTTCAGGCCGTGACTATTACGTTGCCTGAGAAGTTTGAGATTTTTTGGAGCTTGAACATGGGAGTTATTAAGCATTTGCTCTTTCTGGACAAATGAAATTTTCAAGACAATATTTGATGCCCCGCCCCCATCATATAGTATTTCTAAAAGGCAAGACTTTTTGCCCAGTTGTTCTCTCCGGTCTTGAGATGATAAATGCCAAGTTTGATATGAATTGGATGAAAAATGTTTGCAGAGGGGGAAAAAGCATGACCACAGTGAATGTGCCAAAATAGGCCAAAATTGGACATAAAAAAATTCATAGCTCATTTCCTGTACATTTTAGCTACATGGTCCCAATAGACTTTTTTGTGCGTCTCGGGGTGCTACACGTGCCTGCCAATTTTCGTTGCTCTAGCTCAAACGTGCCAGGCTTGGTTTTTATTTTTCTACGCTAGGGGGCGCTATAGAGTCGCGTTGTTATGACGACTTCATAATATAAAATTTTTCGCCGGGCCTGAGGAGTGTGCAAAGTTTGGTGAGTTTTCGTGAATGTTTAGGTCCTCAAAAATGCGATCGTTTACGGAGAAGAAGAAGAAGAAGAAGAAGAAGAATAATAATAATAATAATAATAATAATTCGAACGAAAAACAATAGGGACCTCGCAGCGGTCGCTGCTCGGGCCCTAACTAGAGCTGCGAGCAGCTATAAAGGGCCCTCGCAGCCCGGGCCACGTTGGGGTCCTTGCACGTTGGGGTACTTGCACGTTGGGGTACTGGCACATTGGGGTACTGGCATATTGGAAGCAAAATTTCTTTGAAAATGGCATAATAAACGTTTACATGTAGAATATTTTTTTTTGCCAGTGTGTGTCAAACTCAACGGGTTTTGGTGGTTGTTAAGACCTGCAAAAATCAGCGTCCTTTTTTCTTTTTAGGCAATGAGTTGCCCTGATTGGTATTTTTTGTAAAAGTGTATATACACATCATCGCTCGTTGTACTCATTGCACAATGTTACTTTTATTGTCCAAAGGGGCAATCAAAAATGAATAAAACAAAATGGAAACGTACATACGTTTGGATCGGTGTGAAGCCAGTGAACAATTTGAGTGGTGGAAACTAAAAGAATATTCATAAATGACTTAGTTATCACACTTAGAATGAGTGTACATTTTTTGTACAAAACACCGTATGTGGTTTTTTATATATATATATATATAAATGCCTCAAGGGCTAGGTGGCGCTGTATTTATAACTGAATGTTGTCATAGAGATACCTTCAGGCCTTGATTATAAGCATACATGTCAAGTGTGGGATTTTTTTTGGAGCATGTACCGTGGAGTTATTAAGCATATCCTTCATTCACGATATTGCTTTTAATGTCCATAAAGGCTATCAAAAATAAATAAAAATATATATATGTTTGGATAAGTCTGATGCCAGTGAACATTTTGAGTGGTGGAAACTAAAAGAATATTCATAAATGACTTAGTTATCACACTTAGAATGAGTTTACATTTTTTGTACAAAATACCGTATGTGGGGTATTTTTTTTTTATGCCTCAAGGCCTAGGTGGCGCTGCATATATAACTGAATGTTGTCATAGAGATAACTTCAGGCCTTGACGATAAACATACATGTCAAGTTTGGGATTTTTTGGAGCATGTACCGGGGAGTTATCAAGCATATCCTTTTTCATTGCGAAACACAAATTTTGATGCCCCGCCCTCATCATATAGTATTTTGAAAAGTCAAAATTTTTCCCCCTGTCGTTGGCTCAGGTCTTGACATGGTCCAGGCCAAGTCTTAACTCAGTCGGATGAAACGTGTAGGAGAAGTGGGCAAAAGTCTGCCCCCTGTGAATGTGCAAAAATCGTCAAAAATGGGACATTCAAAAATTCGTAGCTCACTTCCTGTTCATTTTAGCATATGGGTACAAGAGACTTTTTTGTAGGACTTGGGCTCCCTCATACACCTAAAAATATTCGTCGTTCTTGCTTAAACGTACAACTGGGGCTGTTTCGCTAAAGATTTCTAGGGGGCGCTATTGAGTCATTTTTGTTAAAATAGCACAATCGCCGATAAAAAATTGCTCATTTTGCCAGGCCAGCTGTGTGTGCCAAGTTTCGTGTGTTTCTGTGCCAGTTTAGGCCCTCAAAATTGGCATTGTTTTCTTGGCGAACAGCGCTTAGCCACGCCCACAGCGACTCGCGAAAACTCACAAACTTCGTGTTGTGACAGCATGAAGGCCGACACCCTCATCTGAGCAAATATGAGGTAGGTCCAGTTAACATGGTTGGAGAAAAACATTGAAGAAAAATCGTAAGAAAAAAAATTGCCAGTAGGTGGCGCTATCAGTAAGATGAAATATAAGTTTGTAGATGTCTTTAGGGCTGGACTCTCATCAATTGTGTAAAATTTTGAGAAGATAGCATCATCTCGGTCAAGTTAATGCAGCTTTTGTTGTCACGAGAAATCTTCAGACTTTGCGGCACCGTAGCGGCCACGCCCTTTGGCGAAAAGTTACAATATTCGGTGTGGGGCATGATCAACATCTTAAGGCTTTTCTGACCAATTTTCAACTGGATCCCTTCAACGAGCTCAGCACAGTAGCTAAAAACTTAAAGTATGACAATTATTGTTACCACTAGGTGGCGCTACATGGATAACTGAATTTTATCATATAGATGTTTTCAGGCCGTGACTATTAAGTTGCCTGATAAGTTTGAGATTTTTTGGAGCTTGAACATGGGAGTTATTAAGCATTTGCTCTTTCTGGACAAATGAAATTTTAAAGGCAATATTTGATGCCCCGCCCCCGTCATATAGTATTTCGAAAAGGCAAGATTTTTTCCCCAGTTGTTCTCTCAGGTCTTGAGATGATAAATGCCAAGTTTGAAGTCAATTGGATGAAAAATGTTTGCAAAGGGGGAAAAAGCATGACCACAGTGAATGTGCCAAAATAGGCCAAAATTGGACATTAAAAAATTCATAGCTCACTTCCTGTACATTTTAGCTACATGGTCCCAATAGACTTTTTTGTGCGTCTCGGGGTGCTACACGTGCCTGCCAATTTTCGTTGCTCTAGCTCAAACATGCCGGGCTTGGTTTTTATTTTTCTATGCTAGGGGGCGCTATAGAGTCGCGTTGTTATGACGACTTCATAATATCAAATTTTTCGCCGGGCCTGAGGAGTGTGCAAAGTTTGGTGAGTTTTCGTAAATGTTTAGGTACCCAAAATCGTGATCGTTTACGGAGAAGAAGAAGAAGAAGAAGAAGAAGAATAATAATCCGATCGAAAAACAATAGGGACCTCGCAGCGGTAGCTGCTCGGGCCCTAATAATAATAATAATAATAATAATAATAATAATTTTTACAAAAACAATAGGGACCTCGCAGCGGTCGCTGCTCGGGCCCTAATAACTAGAGCTGCGAGCAGCTATAAAGGGCCCTCGCAGCCCGGGCCACGTTGGGGTCCTTGCACGTTGGGGTCCTTGCACGTTGGGGTACTTGCACGTTAGGGTACTGGCACGTTGGGGTACTGGCATATTGGAAGCAAAATTTCTTTGAAAATGGCATAATAAACGTTTACATGTAGAATATTTTTTTTGCCAGTGTGTGTCAAGCTCAACGGGTTTTGGTGATTGTTAAGACCTGCAAAAATCAGCGTCCTTATTTATTTTTAGGCAACGAGTTGCCCTGATTGGTATTTTTTGTAAAAGTGTATATATACATCATCGCTCGTTGTACTCATTGCACAATGTTACTTTTATTGTCCAAAGGGGCAATCAAAAATGAATAAAACAAAATGGAAACGTACATACGTTTGGATCGGTGTGAAGCCAGTTAACAATTTGAGTGGTGGAAACTAAAAGAATATTCATAAATGACTTAGTTATCACACTTAGAATGAGTTTACATTTTTTGTACAAAATACCGTATGTGTTTTTTTTTTTTTATATATTATGCCTCAAGGGCTAGGTGGCGCTGTATTTATAACTGAATGTTGTCATAGAGATACCTTCAGGCCTTGATTATAAGCATACATGTCAAGTGTGGGATTTTTTTTGGAGCATGTACCGTGGAGTTATTATGCATATCCTTCATTCACGATATTGCTTTTAATGTCCACAGAGGCTATCAAAAATAAATAAAAATATATATATGTTTGGATAAGTCTGATGCCAGTGAACATTTTGAGTGGTGGAAACTAAAAGAATATTCATAAATGACTTAGTTATCACACTTATAATGAGTTTACATTTTTTGTACAAAATACCGTATGTGGGGTATTTTTTTTTTATGCCTCAAGGGCTAGGTGGCGCTGCATATATAACTGAATGTTGTCATAGAGATAGCTTCAGGCCTTGACGATAAACATACATGTCAAGTTTGGGATTTTTTGGAGCATGTACCGGGGAGTTATTAAGCATATCCTTTTTCAGTGCGAAACACAAATTTTGATGCCCCGCCTTCATCATATAGTATTTCGAAAAGTCAAGATTTTTCCCCCTGTCGTTGGCTCAGGTCTTGACATGGTCCAGGTCAAGTCTTAACTCAGTCAGATGAAACGTGTAGGAGAAGTGGGCAAAAGTCTGCCCCCTGTGAATGTGCAAAAATTGTCAAAAATGGGACATTCAAAAATTCGTAGCTCACTTCCTGTTCATTTTAGCATATGGGTCCAAGAGACTTTTTTGTAGGTCTTGGGCTCCCTCATACACCTAAAAATATTCGTCGTTCTTGCTTAAACGTACAACCGGGGCTGCTTCGTTAAAAACTTCTAGGGGGCGCTATTGAGTCATTTTTGTAAAAATAGCACAATCAACAATAAAATATTGCTCATTTTACCAGGCCAGATGTGTGTGCCAAGTTTCATGAGTTTCTGTGCATGTTTAGACCCTCAAAACTGGCGTTGTTTTCTTGGCGAACAGCGCTTAGCCACACCCACAGCAATTCGCGAAAACTCACAAACTTCGTGTTGTGACATCATGAAGGCCGAAACCCTCATCTGAGCAAATATGAGGTAGGTCCAGTTAACGTGTTTGGAGAAAAACGTAGAAGAAAATTCGTAAGAAAAAAAATTGCCACTAGGTGGCGCTATCAGTTAGATGAAATATAAGTCAGTAGATGTCTTTAGGGCTGGACTCTCATCAAATGTGTGAAATTTTGAGAAGATAGGATCATCTCGGTCAAGTTAATGCAGGTTTTATTTTCACGAAAAATCTTCAGACTTTGCGTCACCGTAGCGGCCACGCCCTTTGGCGAAAAGTTACAATATTCGGTGTGGGGCATGATCAACATCTTAAGGCTTTTCTGACCAATTTTCAACTGGATCCCTTCAACGAGCTCAGCACAGTAGCTAAAAACGTAAAGTCTGACAATTATTGTTACCACTAGGTGGCGCTACATGGATAACTGAATTTTATCATATAGATGTTTTCAGGCCGTGACTATAAAGTTGCCTGATAAGTTTGAGATTTTTTGGAGCTTGAACATGGGAGTTATTAAGCATTTGCTCTTTCTGGACAAATGAAATTTTAAAGGCAATATTTGATGCCCCGCCCCCGTCATATAGTATTTCGAAAAGGCAAGATGTTTTGCCCAGTTGTTCTCTCAGGTCTTGAGATGATAAATGCCAAGTTTGAAGTCAATTGGATGAAAAATGTTTGCAAAGGGGGAAAAAGCATGACCACAGTGAATGTGCCAAAATAGGCCAAAATTGGACATTAAAAAATTCATAGCTCACTTCCTGTACATTTTAGCTACATGGTCCCAATAGACTTTTTTGTGCGTCTCGGGGTGCTACACGTGCCTGCCAATTTTCGTTGCTCTAGCTCAAACATGCCGGGCTTGGTTTTTATTTTTCTATGCTAGGGGGCGCTATAGAGTCGCGTTGTTATGACGACTTCATAATATCAAATTTTTCGCCGGGCCTGAGGAGTGTGCAAAGTTTGGTGAGTTTTCGTAAATGTTTAGGTACCCAAAATCGTGATCGTTTACGGAGAAAAAGAATAATAATAATAATAATAATAATAATAATCCGATCGAAAAACAATAGGGACCTCGCAGCGGTAGCTGCTCGGGCCCTAATAATAATAATAATAATAATAATAATTTTTACAAAAACAATAGGGACCTCGCAGCGGTCGCTGCTCGGGCCCTAATAATAATAATAATAATAATAATAATAATAATAATAATAATAATTTTTACAAAAACAATAGGGACCTCGCAGCGGTCGCTGCTCGGGCTCTAATAATAATAATAATAATAATAATAATAATAATAATAATAATTTTTACAAAAACAATAGGGACCTCGCAGCGGTCGCTGCTCGGGCCCTAATAATAATAACTAGAGCTGCGAGCAGCTATAAAGGGCCCTCGCAACCCGTGCCACGTTGGGGTATTTGCACGTCGGGGTACTGGCACGTTAGGG
Source organism: Festucalex cinctus (assembly GCF_051991245.1). Lineage (NCBI taxonomy): Eukaryota > Metazoa > Chordata > Actinopteri > Syngnathiformes > Syngnathidae > Festucalex > Festucalex cinctus. The sequence goes on from NC_135417.1 coordinate 26,794,296, forward strand.
TACTGTTTCATAAGAAACCGTCTAAATTGTAAATGTTTTGCCATGCTTTTTGTGTTTGTTCACATTGCTATGGAATGCTTTGTCGAGGTATTCGGCTGATAGGTATGCCTCCCAATATTCACACATCTAGCTGAATCATATAAAAAAAATAATTCTTTGCAAACAATGCATCGCTACAGCAAAGGCGTGCCACGTTGGGGTACTTGCACGTCGGGGTACTGGCACGTTGGGGTACTGTCAAATAGGACAAGGACCATCTAAAATGTTTTTGACAAGCCTTGTGTGTGCAAAGTTTAATCAAAACGCAAAATATGGTGCGCAATTCCCAAAATAAATTCAAAATGGCGGACTTCCTTTTAGGTTTAGCATACGGCTACAGAATACTTTTTGTAGGTCTTAAGCTAATAGGTATGCCTCCCAGTTTTCACAAATCTAGGTCAAGTCATCTTTAGTTGTGTATCGCTTGAATCATACAATTGGAAATGCTCCATAAAAATGCATAGAGGGCGCTATTGAGCACAACGTTGGGTTACTTGCACGTCAGGGTACTGGCACGTTGGGGTACTGTTACATGGAACAAGGACCATTTAAAATGTTAGTTTTTTCCATGCCTTGTCTGTGCAAAGTTTAATGAAGAAGGCCAAAAATGATGTATAATTCCCAAAATAAAATCAAAATAGCGGACTTCCTCTTTGGTTTGGCAAATGGCTACATAATACTTTTTTGTAGGTCTAGCATAATCATACAATCGGAAATGCTTCATAAAAATGTCTAGAGGGCGCTATTTATTGCAAATTGCACAATAAATCTCTGAAAATTCATGTTCATGACAAGTCTGATGTGTTTGCAAAGTTTCATGAGTTTTCATGTGTATAAAAAAAAAAAAAAAGCAGCACTTGACAACTGTTACATGGAACAAGGACCATTTAAAATGTTAGTTTTTTCCATGCCTTGTCTGTGCAAAGTTTCATGAAAAAGGCCAAAAATGATGTATAATTCCCAAAATAAAATCAAAATAGCGGACTTCCTCTTTGGTTTGGCAAATGGCTACATAATACTTTTTTGTAGGTCTAGCATAATCATACAATCGGAAATGCTTCATAAAAAGGTCTAGAGGGCGCTATTTATTGCAAATTGCACAATAAATCTCTGAAAATTCATGTTCATGACAAGTCTGATGTGTTTGCAAAGTTCCATGAGTTTTCATGTGTATAAAAAAAAAAAAGCAGCACTTGACAAACAATGCATTGCTATGGCAACAGCGTGTTACAAAATAAAAAACTTTTGATTACTTTGCATCTTAAACATCTTAAGATGAAACACACCAAGTTTGAAGACAGTCGGATAAATTTTGTAGGAGGGGTTCGTTAAAATATGACCCCTGAAAGTTTTTCCTTGCCCGGTTGGAGGGTTAGATCAGGGGATGTCGCAACTTGTTTGTGGTTAAGTGCTACAGAAGTAAATGTGTCTTAACAACCTCATGATTGAATGTGTTTTCAATTCTCTAGGATGTGATTGGATTGTATCAATTAAATGTTCTTATAACTGATTCAGTGAGTAGTAAAAATAGTGTGTCAAGTATAATGACATGAAATATAAGGAATACAAAAAACAAAACAAGAACCCTCTAAATAAATATATATATGTGGACAAATGTGTACATATGTCTACAAATTTTTGTAGCTCGAGCTGCTTCGTCCAACTGGGAACGCTGCATTAAGAAGGATTTTTTTTCCCTTTGCCAACAGTGCATGCCACGACAACAGCGTGCGACGAAATAAAAAGCTTTCAATAACTTTTCATCGTCAACATCTTAAGATGAATCACACCAAGTTTGAAGATGATCGGATAAACTCTGTAGGAGGAGTTCGTTAAAATAAGACCCCTATGAAATGGCCAAAAAAATGGCAACATGTTCCAAAGTAAATCAAAATGGCAGACTTCCTGTTAGGTTTAGCATATGGTTCAAAAAGAGTTTTTTGTACCTCGAGGGCTGTTACATATGTCTTCAAATTTTGGTCACTCTAGGTGAAACGTACAGCCGGAAATGCTTCATTAAGTAAAAATTTTGAAATGCAAAATTTGATGCCCTGCCTCTGGCGGACTTCCTGTTAGGTTTAGCATATGGCACCAACAGGCTTTTTTGTAGATCATAGTCTGTTACATATGTGTACCAATTTTCGTAGCTCTAGATTAAACGTATAACCGGCAATACTTCAGATGAAACATGCCAAAGAATGAAGACAATCTGATAAGTTTTGTAGAAAATATGAGGTCTATAAAAGGCCCCCAAAAAATGGCTACAAATAGCAAAGTAAATCAAAATGCCGGACTTCCTGTTTGGCTTAGCATATGGTTCTAAAAGACTTTTTTGTACATCGTGGGCTCTTATGTATGCCTCCAAATTATCATAGCGCTAGGTGAAAGGTACAACCGGGAATGCTTCGTTAAAGAGGAGTTTTTTAGCTCAAAAAGTGATGCCCGGCCCTTGCGGGACTTCCTGTTGGGTTTAGCACAAAGCAGCAAGAGACTTTTTTTGTACATCGTGGGCTGTTACATATGTCTACAAATTTTCGTAGCTCTAGCTGCTTCGTACAACTGAGAATTCTTCATTAAGAAGAATTTTTTTCCTTTGCAAACAAGTGCATGCCACGACAACAGCGTGCAGCGAAATAAAAAGCTTTCAATAACTTTTCATCTTCAACATCTTAAGATGAATCACACCAAGTTTGAAGATGATCGGATAAACTCTGTAAGAGGAGTTCGTTAAAATAGGACCCCTATGAAATGGCCAAAAAAATGGGAACACGTTCCAAAGTAAATCAAAATGGTGGACTTTCTGTTAGGTTTAGCATATGGTTCAAAAAGAGTTTTTTGTACCTTGAGGGCTGTTACATATGTCTTTAAATTTTGGTAACTCTAGGTGAAACGTACAGCCGGGAATGCTTCATTAAGTAAGAATTTTGAAACTCAAAATTTGATGCCCCGCCTCTGGCGGACTTCCTGTTGGGTTTAGCATATGGCACCAACAGACTTTTTTGTAGGTCATAGTCTGTTACATATGTGTACCAATTTTCGTAGCTCTAGGTTAAACATACAACCGGCAATACTACGTTTAGTAAGAGTTTTGAAACTCTAAATTTGATGCCCCACCGCCGTCATATAGTATGTCGAAAACTTTAGATTTTTTACCATGGTGTTGTCCCAGGTCTTGAGATGGTACATCCCAAGTTTGAAGTCAATTGGATTAACCGTGTAGGAGAAGCAGGCAAAAGTATGACCCCTGTAAATGTGCAAAAATTGGCCAAAATTGGACATTTAAATACTCATATCTCACTTCCTGTCTATTTTAGGGTACACACATCAAAGAGGTTTTTGTTCATCTGGATGTGCTACAGGTGCCACACAATTTTCATAGCCGTCGGACAATCGTAGCGGGCCAGGGATCTGTTTAACCTATGTAGGTGGCGCTATGGAGCCATTTTTCTGTTATCACCTATGGCGACTTTAAAATATCGAATTTTTCGCCAGGCCTGACGTGTGTGTAAAGTTTGGTGAGTTTTCGTTCACGTTTAGTGTCTCAAAAATGTGATTGTTTGCGGAAAAGAATAATAACAAAAAATAAAAAGAAGAATAATAAGAATTCCTTGAAAAACAATAGGGACCTCGCAGCGGTCGCTGCTCGGGCCCTAATAATAATAATAATTTTTACAAAAACAATAGGGACCTCGCAGCGGTCGCTGCTCGGGCCCTAATAATAATAATAATAATAACTAGAGCTGCGAGCAGCTATAAAGGGCCCTCGCAACCCGGGCCACGTTGGGGTATATGCAAGTCGGGGGACTTGCACGTTGGGGTACTGTTAAATAGACAAGGACCATGGAAAATAGAAATGCATTTGCCGTGCCTTGTGTGTAAAAAGGTGCAGTAAAAGGCCAAAAATGATGCACAATTCCCAAAATAAATTCAAAAGTGTGGACTTTCTGATGTGTGTGCAAAGTTTCATGAAAAGTCGCTCGTTTGATATTCAAAACCAGCATCTGTTTATTTGAAAACATTGCATGGCACAGAGATGGTGTGTGATCAAATAAAAAGCTTTTTGATGACTCTTAATGTGGTGTCGCTGTGCAACACATATGTATTCATGACATAGTGAAGTATTGTGACAGTTTTGTAGGGTCCAGCAAACAGTAAATGTGTGACAGTTATTCAAGAAAAAATGTAGCTTTGAAGCAGGCTAACCAATGACATCATCTAAAGGGGAAAAAAGCACATGAGCAAGCATAGGTATAAGTAGAGCAGAAAAAGAGATGAAAGAAGTGCGAGAGATGGAACAGGAGAGGAATGCAGCTGTTTATGTATAGCTGTTGTAACAGGACAGATTAAATAACACTTTAACCTGGGGTTAACAGCGCCCTAGGACAGATAAACTCTTTAGTGTAAAAGTTTTCTGGGACAGATGAATCCCTTGGGGTCAAAGAGTTTGGGTTAGCACATAGTCTGTCTTAGGATAATGTAACCTCCATGGATGAATTAGTCCTAGGACGCTTTGACCTGCGGGCTAAAACTTCAGGGGGGTTAACCTGTCCTGTTATATTGTGATCATCGTCTTCGTGCATGTCCTCAGTGGCTTCTTCTGTCTGTGTGGCAGCATTTGATACATCTGTAGAACAAAAAAGAATGAAGAATCATGTTAGATCTGTGAAGTTTGGTTGTCTTAGGTGTAGTTTACAGAACAGTCGTGTGCATATTTTTAGCATGGTAGTGTCTTAATACAAATGCATATTATGTAATGCACTGTATATGGATATTACAGACGTAATATTTGACGGTGATCTTATATTCATAGTTTTTGCCCGTTAATAAATAATATAGCTAGTAAGTAATAAGACACGCAAAAATGGTATAGTTGAATCCTCTGGGTCAAAAAGCAATGTTTTAGGATTGTGTGATGAAATGATGAATAAAAGTAAGGATACGACAGGTACATAAATGGTTATGTAAGTGTAAAATTTGGCATGGTGTGTCCAGATACATGCAGGATAAATATAAAATATTATGGTGTGTGATTGATTTTTTCTTAGTAAAAATTTGTATTGTAAAGGTCAAGTCACTGTATGTCCAAAAAAATTTAAAAAAAAAAAATCTATGGTATAGAAACATCATAATCAGGGGCAAAGACATAAACATAATAATAGTAATTAATAATGATAGAATTTAAATACAATCTTTTCCATGAATATGTCAGTTATTTTGAGAAGATACAGAAAAAAAAGAACTTTGAAGTGTCTATCAGTGGATGAAAGAGGGCAAGATCACAGCGTAGCTACATGATATCAGTCACATTTGAAAGTAATCAAGTGTAGTATGTATTCACATTATATACATTGAGAAATTGCGGCTCAATAATCAGTCAGTGTTTTAGTTAACAGTCCAATTTTACCTTCAAGATATTCCTAACAGAAAAAAAGGAACGTGCATTAACAAAAAAATGTAAAAATGTCCATTGTCAAACATGTCATTCATTATACACAATGTGTAGGATGGGGATGCTTGCTGTGTTAGTGTTTGTGTGTCTTCCATGTCATATAGCTTACCATCACGGACAAATGCATCACATGCATCCTTTATATCCAATGCAGTCTGGAGTTCTTTCACAAGCTTGGTTTTGAAGTCTATCTGTTTTTCAAGTGCTCGATTGACTCGAGTCACATGGACTAGTTGGTTCATTTGGGAATGAAGATCAAGGCTGCGCTGGTATAAGTCGTTGCGACTGAAAGCATGATCAATGCATGCATACTGTAATGACAAAGCATTCAATGAAAATCAGTCATGTTAGATTCCATGATTCTAAATAGCAGAGGTAACGTGTTGGTGCAAAACGTTGTGGTCGTGTTGCATGTTACTCAATGGCTGTGTGTGTCAAAACGAGTTTATTTGAAAGAATATACAAATATATACACACGGACATATATATTTATACAGTATAACAGTACCGCATGTATTGGTTTTAAGGAAAGAGTTGAAAAGCAGTGTTCAGAAAAAAGCATAAGACGCACAAAGTACCATTTCACTACATGTAATAAGTTGTCAAGTAGACATGTGAATTAAGTGGTTAAGATAGTGGCTACTGTGCAAGTAAGCTTCAATTGTCTCTAAAAGGTTAGCATATGTGTTCTACATGATATCAATGGCTAGACGTGCTCGTGGAGAAACATTACAAACAGAAAAACACACTAAAGGTGCCTTTAACAAACCTGTTAATAAATGAGAACTTAATACATATATGTATGGCATACTGTATATGATTGAGAAAGTTGTCCTGTTTAGTTTATGTATTGTATACTTACGGAAAAAAGTTGGCAATCTTTGCGTATGGAGATGATTAGAGGGTCTTTATCAAAAGAGAATTTGCTTGGTGATTTGTTCATGTTCTGTAGAAAAGCAAAGGAGTAGAAATAAATACAGTATCATACTTCATAAACATACAAGAAATTTGTAGCTGTATTAACCATTGTTGGTATTTGAAGTGATAATTTAGGAATAGAAGTGTAGTGATTGCAGAATTTATAGAGTGCTTACCTTGTATGACTTTGTAGATGGAAATGTCTTTTGTTGAAAGAGCTCTTTGTTGTCTACTATATATGCAAGGACAAGCATAAGTAGGTGTGGTTATGAAGTACTTGACCATTGAAATAAAGCAGTGGTATCAAATGTATGGACCGTGGTTTGGCTCAGGCCTGCAAAGGGGTTTAATGTGGCACAAGAGATAATCTTGTAAGGTACAAAAAATAATAATAATATAATAGGTATGCCTCTGAGTTTTCACAAATCTAGGTCAAGTCAAGTCATCTTTAGATATTTCGCGCTTGAATCATCCAATCGGAAATGCTCCATAAAAAATGTATAGAGGGTGCGATTTATTGCAAATTGCACAAGAAATCTCTAAAAATTCATGTTAATGACAAGTCTGATGTGTGTGCAAAGTTTCACGAGTTTTCACACATGTATAGATAAAAAAAAACAAAGCAGCACTTTACTTGGCAACCAATGCATCGCTATAGCAGCAGCGTGCGACAAAATAAAAAACTTTCGATAAATTTGCATCTTAAACATCTTAAGATGAAACACACCAAGTTTGAACACGGTCGGATGAATTTTGTAGGAGGAGTTAAAATATGACCCCTAAAAAAGGCCACAAAAAAAGGCTACAAATCCCATCATAAATCAAAATGGCGGACTTCCTGTTTGGTTTAGCACATGGTTCCAAGAGACTTTTTTGTACATCGTGGGCTCTTATGTATGCCTCTAAATTATCATAGCGCTAGGTGAAACGTACAACCGGGAATGCTTCGTTAAAGAGGAGTTTTTTTAGCTCAAAATGTGATGCCCGGCCCCTACGGGACTTCCTGTTGGGTTTAGCACATGGCACCAAGAGACTTTTTTGTACATCGTGGGCTGTTACATTTGTCTACAAATTTTCGTAGCTCTAGCTGCTTCGTACAACTGGGAATGCTTCATTAAGAAGTAATTTTTTCCTTTGCAAACTGTGCATGCCACGGCAACAGCGTGCGACAAAATAAAAAGCTTTCAATAACTTTTCATCTTCAACATCTTAAGATGAATCACACCAAGTTTGGAGATGATCGGATAAACTCTGTAGGAGGAGTTCGTTAAAATAAGACCCCTATGAAATGGCCCAAAAAATGGCAACACGTTCCAAAGTAAATCAAAATGGCGGACTTCCTGTTCGGTTTAGCATATGGTTCAAAAAGAGTTTTTTGTACCTTGAGGGCTGTTACATATGTCTTCAAATATTGGTAACTCTAGGTGAAATGTACAGCCGGGAATGCTTCCTTAAGTTAGAATTTTGAAACACAAAATTTGATGCCTCGCCTCTGGCGGACTTCCTGTTAGGTTTAGCATATGGCACCAACAGGCTTTTTTGTAGATCATAGTCTGTTACATATGTGTACCAATTTTCGTAGCTCTAGATTAAACGTACCACCGGCAATGCTTCGTTAAGTAAGAATTTTGAAACTGTAAATTTGATGCCCCGCCACCGTCATATAGTATGTCAAAAACTTTAGATTTTTTACCATGATGTTGTCCCAGGTGTTGAGATGGTACAGCCCAAGTTTGAAGTCAATCGGGTTAACCGTGTAGGAGAAGCGGGCAAAAGTATGACCCCTGTAAATGTGCAAAAATGGGCCAAAATTGGACATTCAAATACTCATACCTCAGTTCCTGTCTATTTTAGGGTACACATATCAAAGAGGTTTTTGTTCATCTGGATGTGCTACAGGTGCCACACAATTTTCGTAGCCATAGGACAATCGTAGCGGGACAGGGATCCGTTAAACCTATGTAGGTGGCGCTACAGAGCCATTTTTCTGTTATCATGTATGGCGACTTTAAAATATCAAATTTTTCGCCAGACCCGATCTGCGTGTAAAGTTTGGTGAGTTTTCGTTCATGTTTAGTGCCTCAAAAATGTGGTTGTTTGCGGAAAAGAATAATAACAAAGAAAAAGAAGAAGAAGAAGAAGAATAATAATAAGAATTCCTTCAGGAACAATAGGGACCTCGCAGCGGTCGCTGCTCGGGCCCTAATAATAATAATAATAATAATAATAATTTTTACAAAAACAATAGGGACCTCGCAGCGGTCGCTGCTCGGGCCCTAACTAGAGCTGCGAGCAGCTATAAAGGGCCCTCGCAACCCGGGCCACGTTGGGGTACTTGCACGTCGGGGTACTGGCACGTTGGGGTACTGTCAAATAGGACAAGGACCATCTAAAATGTTTTTGACAAGCCTTGTGTGTGCAAAGTTTAATCAAAACGCAAAATATGGTGCGCAATTCCCAAAATAAATTCAAAATGGCGGACTTCCTTTTAGGTTTAGCATACGGCTACAGAATACTTTTTGTATGTCTTAAGCTAATAGGTATGCCTCCCAGTTTTCACAAATCTAGGTCAAGTCATCTTTAGTTGTGTATCGCTTGAATCATACAATTGGAAATGCTCCATAAAAATGCATAGAGGGCGCTATTGAGCACAACGTTGGGTTACTTGCACGTCAGGGTACTGGCACGTTGGGGTACTGTTACATGGAACAAGGACCATTTAAAATGTTAGTTTTTTCCATGCCTTGTCTGTGCAAAGTTTAATGAAAAAGGCCAAAAATGATGTATAATTCCCAAAATAAAATCAAAATAGCGGACTTCCTCTTTGGTTTGGCAAATGGCTACATAATACTTTTTTGTAGGTCTAGCATAATCATACAATCGGAAATGCTTCATAAAAATGTCTAGAGGGCGCTATTTATTGCAAATTGCACAATAAATCTCTGAAAATTCATGTTCATGACAAGTCTGATGTGTTTGCAAAGTTTCCTGAGTTTTCATGTGTATTAAAAAAAAAAAAAAAGCAGCACTTAACAACTGTTACATGGAACAAGGACCATTTAAAATGTTAGTTTTTTCCATGCCTTGTCTGTGCAAAGTTTAATGAAAAAGGCAAAAAATGATGTATAATTCCCAAAATAAAATCAAAATAGCGGACTTCCTCTTTGGTTTGGCAAATGGCTACATAATACTTTTTTGTAGGTCTAGCATAATCATACAATCGGAAATGCTTCATAAAAATGTCTAGAGGGCTCTATTTATTGCAAATTGCACAATAAATCTCTGAAAATTCATGTTCATGACAAGTCTGATGTGTTTGCAAAGTTTCATGAGTTTTCATGTGTATATAAAAAAAAAAAGCAGCACTTGACAAACAATGCATTGCTATGGCAACAGCGTGTTACAAAATAAAAATCTTTCGATTACTTTGCATCTTAAACATCTTAAGATGAAACACACCAAGTTTGAAGACAGTCGGATAAATTTTGTAGGAGGGGTTCGTTAAAATATGACCCCTGAAAAAGGCCACAAAAAATGGCAACAAATCCCATCATAAATCAAAATGGCAGACTTCCTGTTTGGTTTAGCACATGGGTCCAAGAGACTTTTTTGTACATCATGGGCTCTTATGTATGCCTGCAAATTATCATAGCGCTAGGTGAAACGTACAACCGGAAATGCTTCGTTAAAGAGGAGTTTTTTAGCTCAAAATGTGATGCCCGGCCCCTGGGGGACTTCCTGTTAGGTTAAGCACATGGCACCAAGAGACTTTTTTGTACATCCTGGACTGTTACATATGTCTACAATTTTTCGTCGCTCTAGCTGCTTCGTACAACTGGGAATGCTTCATTAATAAAAAAAAAATTCCTTTGCAAAAAGTGCATGCCACGACAACAGCGTGTGACGAAATAAAAAGCTTTCAATAACTTTTCATTTTCAACATCTTAAGATGAATCACACCAAGTTTGAAGATGATCGGATAAACTCTGTAGGAGGAGTTTGTTAAAATATGACCCCTATGAAATGGCCCAAAAAAATGGCAACACATTCCAAAGTAAATCAAAATGGCGGACGTCCTGTTAGGTTTAGCATATGGTTCAAAAAGAGTTTTTTGTACCTCGAGGGCTGTTATATACCTCTACAAATTTTGGTAACTCTAGGTGAAACGTACAGCCGGGTATGCTTTGTTAAAGAGGAGTTTTTTTAGCTCAAAATGTGATGCCCGGCCCCTGGGGGACTTCCTGTTGGGTTTAGCACAGGGCACCAAGAGACTTTTTTGTACATCTTGGGCTGTTACATATGTCTACAAATTTTCGTAGCTCTTGCTGCTTCGTACAAATGGGAATGCTTCTTTAAGTATATATTTTTTCCTTTGCAAACAGTGCATGCCATGACAACAGTGTGCGACGAAATACAAAGCTTTCAATAACTTTTCATCTTCAACATCTTAAGATGAATCACACCAAGTTTGAAGATGATCAGATAAACACTGTAGGAGGAGTTCGTTAAAATAAGACCCCAATGAAATGGCCAAAAAAATGGCAACACGTTCCAAAATAAATCAAAATGGTGGACTTCCTGTCAGGTTTAGCATATGCTTCAAAAAGAGTTTTTTGTAGGTCATAGTCTGTTACATATGTGTACCAATTTTCGTAGCTCTAGATTAAACGTACAACCGGCAATGCCTCGTGAAGTAAGAATTTTTAAACTCTAAATTTGATGCGCCGCCGCCGTCATATATTATATCAAAAACTTTTCATTTTTCACAATGATGTTGTCCCAGGTGTTGAGATGGTCCATCCCAAGTTTGAAGTCAATCGGGTTAACCGTGTAGGAGAAGCGGGCAAAAGTATGACCCCTGTAAATGTGCAAAAATTGGCAAAAATTGGACATTTAAATACTCATACCTCACTTTCTGTCTATTTTAGGGTACACACTTCAAAGAGGTTTTTGTTCATTGGGATGTGCTACAGGTGCCACACAATTTTCATAGCCGTCGGACAATCGTAGCGGGACAGGGATCCGTTTAACCTATGTAGGGGGCGCTAAGGAGCCATTTTTCTGTTATCATGTATGGCGACTTTAAAATATCAAATTTTTCGCCAGGCCTGATGTGCGTGTAAAGTTTGGTGAGTTTTCGGTCACGTTTAGTGTCTCAAAAATGTGATCGTTTGCGGAGAATAATAATAATAAGAATAATAATAATAACTAGAGCTGCGAGCAGCTATAAAGGGCCCTCGCAAACCGGGCCACGTTGGGGTACTTGCACGTCGGGGTACTGGCACGTTGGGGTACTGTCAAATAGGACAAGCACCATCTAAAATGTTTTTGACAAGCCTTGTGTGTGCAAAGTTGAATCAAAACGCAAAATATGGTGCGCAATTCCCACAATAAATTCAAAATGGCGGACTTCCTTTTAGGTTTAGCATACGGCTACAGAATACTTTTTGTAGGTCTTAAGCTAATAGGTATGCCTCCCAGTTTTCACAAATCTAGGTCAAGTCATCTTTAGTTGTGTATCGCTTGAATCATACAATTGGAAATGCTCCATAAAAATGCATAGAGGGCGCTATTGAGCACAACGTTGGGTTACTTGCACGTCAGGGTACTGGCACGTTGGGGTACTGTTACATGGAACAAGGACCATTTAAAATGTTAGTTTTTTCCATGCCTTGTCTGTGCAAAGTTTAATGAAAAAGGCCAAAAATGATGTATAATTCCCCAAATAAAATCAAAATAGCGGACTTCCTCTTTGGTTTGGCAAATGGCTACATAATACTTTTTTGTAGGTCTAGCATAATCATACAATCGGAAATGCTTCATAAAAATGTCTAGAGGGTGCTATTTATTGCAAATTGCACAATAAATCTCTGAAAATTCATGTTCATGACAAGTCTGATGTGTTTGCAAAGTTTCATGAGTTTTCATGTGTATAAAAAAAAAAAAGCAGCACTTGACAAACAATGCATTGCTATGGCAACAGCGTGTTACAAAATAAAAAACTTTAGATTACTTTGCATCTTAAACATCTTAAGATGAAACACACCAAGTTTGAAGACAGTCGGATAAATTTTGTAGGAGGGGTTCGTTAAAATATGACCCCTGAAAAAGGCCACAAAAAATGGCAACAAATCCCATCATAAATCAAAATGGCAGACTTCCTGTTTTGTTTAGCACATGGTTCCAAGAGACTTTTTTTGTACATCACGGGCTCTTATGTATGCCTGCAAATTATCATAGCGCTAGGTGAAACGTACAACCGGGAATGCTTCGTTAAAGAGGAGTTTTTTAGCTCAAAATGTGATGCCCGGCCCCTGGGGGACTTCCTGTTAGGTTAAGCACATGGCACCAAGAGACTTTTTTGTACATCCTGGACTGTTACATATGTCTAAAATTTTTCGTCGCTCTAGCTGCTTCGTACAACTGGGAATGCTTCATTAATAAGATTTTTTTTCCTTTGCAAAAAGTGCATGCCACGACAACAGCGTGTGACGAAATAAAAAACTTTCAATAACTTTTCATTTTCAACATCTTAAGATGAATCACACCAAGTTTGAAGATGATCGGATAAACTCTGTAGGAGGACTTTGTTAAAATATGACCCCTATGAAATGGCCAAAAAAAATGGCAACACATTCCAAAGTAAATCAAAATGGCGGTCGTCCTGTTAGGTTTAGCATATGGTTCAAAAAGAGTTTTTTGTACCTCGAGGGCTGTTATATACCTCTACAAATTTTGGTAACTCTATGTGAAACGTACAGCCGGGTATGCTTTGTTAAAGAGGAGTTTTTTAGCTCAAAATGTGATGCCCTGCCCCTGGGGGACTTCCTGTTGGGTTTAGCACAGGGCACCAAGAGACTTTTTTGTACATCTTGGGCTGTTACATATGTCTACAAATTTTCGTAGCTCTAGCTGCTTCGTACAAATGGGAATGCTTCTTTAAGGATATTTTTTTTCCTTTAAAAACAGTGCATGCCATGACAACAGTGTGCGACGAAATACAAAGCTTTCAATAACTTTTCATCTTCAACATCTTAAGATGAATCACACCAAGTTTGAAGATGATCGGATAAACACTGTAGGAGGAGTTCGTTAAAATAAGACCCCAATGAAATGGCCAAAAAAATGGCAACACGTTCCAAAATAAATCAAAATGGTGGACTTCCTGTTAGGTTTAGCATATGGTTCAAAAAGAGTTTTTTGTAGGTCATAGCCTGTTACATATGTGTACCAATTTTCGTAGCTCTAGATTAAACGTACAACCGGCAATGCTTCGTGAAGTAAGAATTTTTAAACTCTAAATTTGATGCGCCGCCGCCGTCATATAGTATATCAAAAACTTTTCATTTTTCACAATGATGTTGTCCCAGGTGTTGAGATGGTACATCCCAAGTTTGAAGTCAATCGGGTTAACCGTGTAGGAGAAGCGGGCAAAAGTATGACCCCTGTAAATGTGCAAAAATTGGCAAAAATTGGACATTTAATTACTCATACCTCACTTTCTGTCTATTTTAGGGTACACACTTCAAAGAGGTTTTTGTTCATTGGGATGTGCTACAGGTGCCACACAATTTTCATAGCCGTCGGACAATCGTAGCGGGACAGGGATCCGTTTAACCTATGTAGGGGGCGCTAAGGAGCCATTTTTCTGTTATCATGTATGGCGACTTTAAAATATCAAATTTTTCGCCAGGCCTGATGTGCGTGTAAAGTTTGGTGAGTTTTCGTTCACGTTTAGTGTCTCAAAAATGCGATTGTTTGCGGAGAAGAAAAAGAAGAATAACTAGAGCTGCGAGCAGCTATAAAGGGCCCTCGCAACCCGGGCCACGTTGGGGTATATGCAAGTCGGGGGACTTGCACGTTGGGGTACTGTTAAATAGACAAGGACCATGGAAAATAGAAATGCATTTGCCGTGCCTTGTGTGTAAAAAGGTGCAGTAAAAGGCCAAAAATGATGCACAATTCCCAAAATAAATTCAAAAGTGTGGACTTTCTGATGTGTGTGCAAAGTTTCATGAAAAGTCGCTCGTTTGATATTCAAAACCAGCATCTGTTTATTTGAAAACATTGCATGGCACAGAGATGGTGTGTGATCAAATAAAAAGCTTTTTGATGACTCTTAATGTGGTGTCGCTGTGCAACACATATGTATTCATGACATAGTGAAGTATTGTGACAGTTTTGTAGGGTCCAGCAAACAGTAAATGTGTGACAGTTATTCAAGAAAAAATGTAGCTTTGAAGCAGGCTAACCAATGACATCATCTAAAGGGGAAAAAAGCACATGAGCAAGCATAGGTATAAGTAGAGGAGAAAAAGAGATGAAAGAAGTGCGAGAGATGGAACAGGAGAGGAATGCAGCTGTTTATGTATAGCTGTTGTAACAGGACAGATTAAATAACACTTTAACCTGGGGTTAACAGCGCCCTAGGACAGATAAACTCTTTAGTGTAAAAGTTTTCTGGGACAGATGAATCCCTTGGGGTCAAAGAGTTTGGGTTAGCACATAGTCTGTCTTAGGATAATGTAACCTCCATGGATGAATTAGTCCTAGGACGCTTTGACCTGCGGGCTAAAACTTCAGGGGGGTTAACCTGTCCTGTTATATTGTGATCATCGTCTTCGTGCATGTCCTCAGTGGCTTCTTCTGTCTGTGTGGCAGCATTTGATACATCTGTAGAACAAAAAAGAATGAAGAATCATGTTAGATCTGTGAAGTTTGGTTGTCTTAGGTGTAGTTTACAGAACAGTCGTGTGCATATTTTTAGCATGGTAGTGTCTTAATACAAATGCATATTATGTAATGCACTGTATATGGATATTACAGACGTAATATTTGACGGTGATCTTATATTCATAGTTTTTGCCCGTTAATAAATAATATAGCTAGTAAGTAATAAGACACGCAAAAATGGTATAGTTGAATCCTCTGGGTCAAAAAGCAATGTTTTAGGATTGTGTGATGAAATGATGAATAAAAGTAAGGATACGACAGGTACATAAATGGTTATATATACACACGGACATATATATTTATACAGTATAACAGTGCCGCATGTATTGGTTTTAAGGAAAGAGTTGAAAAGCAGTGTTCAGAAAAAAGCATAAGACGCACAAAGTACCATTTCACTACATGTAATAAGTTGTCAAGTAGACATGTGAATTAAGTGGTTAAGATAGTGGCTACTGTGCAAGTAAGCTTCAATTGTCTCTAAAAGGTTAGCATATGTGTTCTACATGATATCAATGGCTAGACGTGCTCGTGGAGAAACATTACAAACAGAAAAACACACTAAAGGTGCCTTTAACAAACCTGTTAATAAATGAGAACTTAATACATATATGTATGGCATACTGTATATGATTGAGAAAGTTGTCCTGTTTAGTTTATGTATTGTATACTTACGGAAAAAAGGTGGCAATCTTTGCGTATGGAGTTGATTAGAGGGTCTTTATCAAAAGAGAATTTGCTTGTTGATTTGTTCATGTTCTGTAGAAAAGCAAAGGAGTAGAAATAAATACAGTATCATACTTCATAAACATACAAGAAATTTGTAGCTGTATTAACCATTGTTGGTATTTGAAGTGATAATTTAGGAATAGAAGTGTAGTGATTGCAGAATTTATAGAGTGCTTACCTTGTATGACTTTGTAGATGGAAATGTCTTTTGTTGAAAGAGCTCTTTGTTGTCTACTATATATGCAAGGACAAGCATAAGTAGGTGTGGTTATGAAGTACTTGACCATTGAAATAAAGCAGTGGTATCAAATGTATGGACCGTGGTTTGGCTCAGGCCTGCAAAGGGGTTTAATGTGGCACAAGAGATAATCTTGTAAGGTACAAAAAATAATAATAATATAATAGGTATGCCTCTGAGTTTTCACAAATCTAGGTCAAGTCAAGTCATCTTTAGTTATTTCGCGCTTGAATCATCCAATCGGAAATGCTCCATAAAAAATGTATAGAGGGTGCGATTTATTGCAAATTGCACAAGAAATCTCTAAAAATTCATGTTAATGACAAGTCTGATGTGTGTGCAAAGTTTCACGAGTTTTCACACATGTATAGATAAAAAAAAACAAAGCAGCACTTTACTTGGCAACCAATGCATCGCTATAGCAGCAGCGTGCGACAAAATAAAAAACTTTCGATAAATTTGCATCTTAAACATCTTAAGATGAAACACACCAAGTTTGAACACGGTCGGATGAATTTTGTAGGAGGAGTTAAAATATGACCCCTAAAAAAGGCCACAAAAAAAGTCTACAAATCCCATCATAAATCAAAATGGCGGACTTCCTGTTTGGTTTAGCACATGGTTCCAAGAGACTTTTTTGTACATCGTGGGCTCTTATGTATGCCTCTAAATTATCATAGCGCTAGGTGAAACGTACAACCGGGAATGCTTCGTTAAAGAGGAGTTTTTTAGCTCAAAATGTGATGCCCGGCCCCTACGGGACTTCCTGTTGGGTTTAGCACATGGCACCAAGAGACTTTTTTGTACATCGTGGGCTGTTACATTTGTCTCCAAATTTTCGTAGCTCTAGCTGCTTCGTACAACTGGGAATGCTTCATTAAGAAGTAATTTTTTCCTTTGCAAACTGTGCATGCCACGGCAACAGCGTGCGACAAAATAAAAAGCTTTCAATAACTTTTCATCTTCAACATCTTAAGATGAATCACACCAAGTTTGGAGATGATCGGATAAACTCTGTAGGAGGAGTTCGTTAAAATAAGACCCCTATGAAATGGCCCAAAAAATGGCAACACGTTCCAAAGTAAATCAAAATGGCGGACTTCCTGTTCGGTTTAGCATATGGTTCAAAAAGAGTTTTTTGTACCTTGAGGGCTGTTACATATGTCTTCAAATATTGGTAACTCTAGGTGAAATGTACAGCCGGGAATGCTTCATTAAGTTAGAATTTTGAAACACAAAATTTGATGCCTCGCCTCTGGCGGACTTCCTGTTAGGTTTAGCATATGGCACCAACAGGCTTTTTTGTAGATCATAGTCTGTTACATATGTGTACCAATTTTCGTAGCTCTAGATTAAACGTACCACCGGCAATGCTTCGTTAAGTAAGAATTTTGAAACTGTAAATTTGATGCCCCGCCACCGTCATATAGTATGTCAAAAACTTTAGATTTTTTACCGTGATGTTGTCCCAGGTGTTGAGATGGTACAGCCCAAGTTTGAAGTCAATCGGGTTAACCGTGTAGGAGAAGCGGGCAAAAGTATGACCCCTGTAAATGTGCAAAAATGGGCCAAAATTGGACATTCAAATACTCATACCTCACTTCGTGTCTATTTTAGGGTACACATATCAAAGAGGTTTTTGTTCATCTGGATGTGCTACAGGTGCCACACAATTTTCGTAGCCATAGGACAATCGTAGCGGGACAGGGATCCGTTAAACCTATGTAGGTGGCGCTACAGAGCCATTTTTCTGTTATCATGTATGGCGACTTTAAAATATCAAATTTTTCGCCAGACCCGATCTGCGTGTAAAGTTTGGTGAGTTTTCGTTCATGTTTAGTGCCTCAAAAATGTGGTTGTTTGCGGAAAAGAATAATAACAAAGAAGAAGAAGAACTAGAGCTGCGAGCAGCTATAAAGGGCCCTCGCAACCCGTGCCACGTTGGGGTATTTGCACGTCGGGGTACTGGCACGTTAGGGTACTGTTTCATAAGAAACCGTCTAAATTGTAAATGTTTTGCCATGCTTTTTGTGTTTGTTCACATTGCTATGGAATGCTTTGTCGAGGTATTCGGCTGATAGGTATGCCTCCCAATATTCACACATCTAGCTGAATCATATAAAAAAAAAATTCTTTGCAAACAATGCATCGCTACAGCAAAGGCGTGCCACGTTGGGGTACTTGCACGTCGGGGTACTGGCACGTTGGGGTACTGTCAAATAGGACAAGGACCATCTAAAATGTTTTTGACAAGCCTTGTGTGTGCAAAGTTTAATCAAAACGCAAAATATGGTGCGCAATTCCCAAAATAAATTCAAAATGGCGGACTTCCTTTTAGGTTTAGCATACGGCTACAGAATACTTTTTGTAGGTCTTAAGCTAATAGGTATGCCTCCCAGTTTTCACAAATCTAGGTCAAGTCATCTTTAGTTGTGTATCGCTTGAATCATACAATTGGAAATGCTCCATAAAAATGCATAGAGGGCGCTATTGAGCACAACGTTGGGTTACTTGCACGTCAGGGTACTGGCACGTTGGGGTACTGTTACATGGAACAAGGACCATTTAAAATGTTAGTTTTTTCCATGCCTTGTCTGTGCAAAGTTTAATGAAGAAGGCCAAAAATTATGTATAATTCCCAAAATAAAATCAAAATAGCGGACTTCCTCTTTGGTTTGGCAAATGGCTACATAATACTTTTTTGTAGGTCTAGCATAATCATACAATCGGAAATGCTTCATAAAAATGTCTAGAGGGCGCTATTTATTGCAAATTGCACAATAAATCTCTGAAAATTCATGTTCATGACAAGTCTGATGTGTTTGCAAAGTTTCATGAGTTTTCATGTGTATAAAAAAAAAAAAAGCAGCACTTGACAACTGTTACATGGAACAAGGACCATTTAAAATGTTATTTTTTTCCATGCCTTGTCTGTGCAAAGTTGAATGAAAAAGGCCAAAAATGATGTATAATTCCCAAAATAAAATCAAAATAGCGGACTTCCTCTTTGGTTTGGCAAATGGCTACATAATACTTTTTTGTAGGTCTAGCATAATCATACAATCGGAAATGCTTCATAAAAAGGTCTAGAGGGCGCTATTTATTGCAAATTGCACAATAAATCTCTGAAAATTCATGTTCATGACAAGTCTGATGTGTTTGCAAAGTTCCATGAGTTTTCATGTGTATAAAAAAAAAAAGCAGCACTTGACAAACAATGCATTGCTATGGCAACAGCGTGTTACAAAATAAAAAACTTTCGATTACTTTGCATCTTAAACATCTTAAGATGAAACACACCAAGTTTGAAGACAGTCGGATAAATTTTGTAGGAGGGGTTCGTTAAAATATGACCCCTGAAAGTTTTTCCTTGCCCGGTTGGAGGGTTAGATCAGGGGATGTCGCAACTTGTTTGTGGTTAAGTGCTACAGAAGTAAATGTGTCTTAACAACCTCATGATTGAATGTGTTTTCAATTCTCTAGGATGTGATTGGATTGTATCAATTAAATGTTCTTATAACTGATTCAGTGAGTAGTAAAAATAGTGTGTCAAGTATAATGACATGAAATATAAGGAATACAAAAAACAAAACAAGAACCCTCTAAATTACACATTTTGTTCCAGGCTTTATGTGCGTGCATAGTTTGAGTATACACCTAGGTTTAGGCCAGGAGTGTTCAAACCTTTTGCAAAGAGGGCCGGGTATGGTAAGGTGAAAATGTGTGGGGCCTAATCAACCATTTAGTTTAGCCTGACATAATTTTTTTACATGCATATGTAAATATATATATGTGGACAAATGTGTACATATGTCTACAAATTTTTGTAGCTCGAGCTGCTTCGTCCAACTGGGAACGCTGCATTAAGAAGGATTTTTTTTTCCTTTGCCAACAGTGCATGCCACGACAACAGCGTGCGACGAAATAAAAAGCTTTCAATAACTTTTCATCGTCAACATCTTAAGATGAATCACACCAAGTTTGAAGATGATCGGATAAACTCTGTAGGAGGAGTTCGTTAAAATAAGACCCCTATGAAATGGCCAAAAAAATGGCAACATGTTCCAAAGTAAATCAAAATGGCAGACTTCCTGTTAGGTTTAGCATATGGTTCAAAAAGAGTTTTTTGTACCTCGAGGGCTGTTACATATGTCTTCAAATTTTGGTCACTCTAGGTGAAACGTACAGCCGGAAATGCTTCATTAAGTAAAAATTTTGAAATGCAAAATTTGATGCCCTGCCTCTGGCGGACTTCCTGTTAGGTTTAGCATATGGCACCAACAGGCTTTTTTGTAGATCATAGTCTGTTACATATGTGTACCAATTTTCGTAGCTCTAGATTAAACGTATAACCGGCAATACTTCAGATGAAACATGCCAAAGAATGAAGACAATCTGATAAGTTTTGTAGAAAATATGAGGCCTATAAAAGGCCCCCAAAAAATGGCTACAAATAGCAAAGTAAATCAAAATGCCGGACTTCCTGTTTGGCTTAGCATATGGTTCTAAAAGACTTTTTTGTACATCGTGGGCTCTTATGTATGCCTCCAAATTATCATAGCGCTAGGTGAAAGGTACAACCGGGAATGCTTCGTTAAAGAGGAGTTTTTTAGCTCAAAAAGTGATGCCCGGCCCTTGCGGGACTTCCTGTTGGGTTTAGCACAAAGCAGCAAGAGACTTTTTTGTACATCGTGGGCTGTTACATATGTCTACAAATTTTCGTAGCTCTAGCTGCTTCGTACAACTGAGAATTCTTCATTAAGAAGAATTTTTTTCCTTTGCAAACAAGTGCATGCCACGACAACAGCGTGCAGCGAAATAAAAAGCTTTCAATAACTTTTCATCTTCAACATCTTAAGATGAATCACACCAAGTTTGAAGATGATCGGATAAACTCTGTAAGAGGAGTTCGTTAAAATAGGACCCCTATGAAATGGCCAAAAAAATGGGAACACGTTCCAAAGTAAATCAAAATGGTGGACTTTCTGTTAGGTTTAGCATATGGTTCAAAAAGAGTTTTTTGTACCTTGAGGGCTGTTACATATGTCTTTAAATTTTGGTAACTCTAGGTGAAACGTACAGCCGGGAATGCTTCATTAAGTAAGAATTTTGAAACTCAAAATTTGATGCCCCGCCTCTGGCGGACTTCCTGTTGGGTTTAGCATATGGCACCAACAGACTTTTTTGTAGGTCATAGTCTGTTACATATGTGTACCAATTTTCGTAGCTCTAGGTTAAACATACAACCGGCAATACTACGTTTAGTAAGAGTTTTGAAACTCTAAATTTGATGCCCCACCGCCGTCATATAATATGTCGAAAACTTTAGATTTTTTACCATGGTGTTGTCCCAGGTCTTGAGATGGTACATCCCAAGTTTGAAGTCAATTGGATTAACCGTGTAGGAGAAGCAGGCAAAAGTATGACCCCTGTAAATGTGCTAAAATTGGCCAAAATTGGACATTTAAATACTCATATCTCACTTCCTGTCTATTTTAGGGTACACACATCAAAGAGGTTTTTGTTCATCTGGATGTGCTACAGGTGCCACACAATTTTCATAGCCGTCGGACAATCGTAGCGGGCCAGGGATCTGTTTAACCTATGTAGGTGGCGCTATGGAGCCATTTTTCTGTTATCACCTATGGTGACTTTAAAATATCAAATTTTTCGCCAGGCCTGACATGTGTGTAAAGTTTGGTGAGTTTTCGTTCACGTTTAGTGTCTCAAAAATGTGATTGTTTGCGGAAAAGAATAATAACAAATAAAAAGAAGAATAATAAGAATTCCTTGAAAAACAATAGGGACCTCGCAGCAGTCGCTGCTCGGGCCCTAATAATAATAATAAGAATTCCTTCAGGAACAATAGGGACCTCGCAGCGGTCGCTGCTCGGGCCCTAACTAGAGCTGCGAGCAGCTATAAAGGGCCCTCGCAACCCGGGCCACGTTGGGGTACTTGCACGTCGGGGTACTGGCACGTTGGGGTACTGTCAAATAGGACAAGGACCATCTAAAATGTTTTTGACAAGCCTTGTGTGTGCAAAGTTTAATCACAACGCAAAATATGGTGCGCAATTCCCAAAATAAATTCAAAATGGCGGACTTCCTTTTAGGTTTAGCATACGGCTACAGAATACTTTTTGTAGGTCTTAAGCTAATAGGTATGCCTCCCAGTTTTCACAAATCTAGGTCAAGTCATCTTTAGTTGTGTATCGCTTGAATCATACAATTGGAAATGCTCCATAAAAATGCATAGAGGGCGCTATTGAGCACAACGTTGGGTTACTTGCACGTCGGGGTACTGGCACGTTGGGGTACTGTTACATGGAACAAGGACCATTTAAAATGTTAGTTTTTTCCATGCCTTGTCTGTGCAAAGTTTCATGAAAAAGGCCAAAAATGATGTAGAATTCCCAAAATAAAATCAAAATAGCGGTCTTCCTCTTTGGTTTGGCAAATGGCTACATAATACTTTTTTGTAGGTCTAGCATAATCATACAATCGGAAATGCTTCGTAAAAATGTCTAGAGGGCGCTATTTATTGCAAATTGCACAATAAATCTCTGAAAATTCATGTTCATGACAAGTCTGATGTGTTTGCAAAGTTTCATGAGTTTTCATGTGTATAAAAAAAAAAAAAGCAGCACTTGACAAACAATGCATTGCTATGGCAACAGCGTGTTACAAAATAAAAAACTTTCGATTACTTTGCATCTTAAACATCTTAAGATGAAACACACCAAGTTTGAAGACAGTCGGATAAATTTTGTAGGAGGGGTTCGTTAAAATATGACCCCTGAAAAAGGCCACAAAAAATGGCAACAAATCCCATCATAAATCAAAATGGCAGACTTCCTGTTTGGTTTAGCACATGGTTCCAAGAGACTTTTTTTTGTACATAATGGGCTCTTATGTATGCCTGCAAATTATCATAGCGCTAGGTGAAACGTACAACCGGGAATGCTTCGTTAAAGAGGAGTTTTTTAGCTCAAAATGTGATGCCCGGCCCCTGGGGGACTTCCTGTTGGGTTTAGCACATGGCACCAAGAGACTTTTTTGTACATCCTGGGCTGTTACATATGTCTACAATTTTTCGTCGTTCTAGCTGCTTCGTACAACTGGGAATGCTTCATTAAGAAGGATTTTTTTCCTTTGCAAAAAGTGCATGCCACGACAACAGCGTGTGATGAAATAAAAAACTTTCAAGAACTTTTCATTTTCAACATCTTAAGATGAATCACACCAAGTTTGAAGATGATCGGATAAACTCTGTAGGAGGAGTTTGTTAAAATATGACCCCTATGAAATGGCCAAAAAAAATGGCAACACATTCCAAAGTAAATCAAAATGGCGGACGTCCTGTTAGGTTTAGCATATGGTTCAAAAAGAGTTTTTTGTACCTCGAAGGCTGTTATATACCTCTACAAATTTTGGTAACTCTATGTGAAACGTACAGCCGGGTATGCTTTGTTAAAGAGGAGTTTTTTAGCTCAAAATGTGATGCCCGGCCCCTGGGGGACTTCCTGTTGGGTTTAGCACAGGGCACCAAGAGACTTTTTTGTACATCTTGGGCTGTTACATATGTCTACAAATTTTCGTAGCTCTTGCTGCTTCGTACAAATGGGAATGCTTCTTTAAGGATATTTTTTTTCCTTTAAAAACAGTGCATGCCATGACAACAGTGTGCGACGAAATACAAAGCTTTCAATAACTTTTCATCTTCAACATCTTAAGATGAATCACACCAAGTTTGAAGATGATCGGATAAACACTGTAGGAGGAGTTCGTTAAAATAAGACCCCAATGAAATGGCCAAAAAAATGGCAACACGTTCCAAAATAAATCAAAATGGTGGACTTCCTGTGAGGTTTAGCATATGGTTCAAAAAGACTTTTTTGTAGGTCATAGCCTGTTACATATGTGTACCAATTTTCGTAGCTCTAGATTAAACGTACAACCGGCAATGCTTCGTGAAGTAAGAATTTTTAAACTCTAAATTTGATGCGCCGCCGCCGTCATATAGTATATCAAAAACTTTTCATTTTTCACAATGATGTTGTCCCAGATGTTGAGATGGTACATCCCAAGTTTGAAGTCAATCGGGTTAACCGTGTAGGAGAAGCAGGCAAAAGTATGACCCCTGTAAATGTGCAAAAATTGGCAAAAATTGGACATTTAAATACTCATACCTCACTTTCTGTCTATTTTAGGGTACACACTTCAAAGAGGTTTTTGTTCATTGGGATGTGCTACAGGTGCCACACAATTTTCATGGCCGTCGGACAATCGTAGCGGGACAGGGATCCGTTTAACCTATGTAGGGGGCGCTAAGGAGCCATTTTTCTGTTATCATGTATGGCGACTTTAAAATATCAAATTTTTCGCCAGGCCTGATGTGCGTGTAAAGTTTGGTGAGTTTTCGTTCACGTTTAGTGTCTCAAAAATGCGATTGTTTGCGGAGAAGAAAAAGAAGAAGAACTAGAGCTGCGAGCAGCTATAAAGGGCCCTCGCAACCTGGGCCACGTTGGAGTACTTGCACGTCGGGGGACTGGCACGTTGGGGTACTGTCAAATCGGACAAGGACCATCTAAAATGTTTTTGACAAGCTTTGTGAGTGCAAAAGGCCAAAGATGGTGTGCAATTCCCAAAATAAATTCAAAATGGCGGACTTCCTTTTAGGTTTAGCATACGGCTACAGAATACTTTTTGTAGGTCTTAAGCTAATAGGTATGCCTCCCAGTTTTCACAAATCTAGGTCAAGTCATCTTTAGTTGTGTATCGCTTGAATCATACAATTGGAAATGCTCCATAAAAATGCATAGAGGGCGCTATTGAGCACAACGTTGGGTTACTTGCACGTCGGGGTACTGGCACGTTGGGGTACTGTTACATGGAACAAGGACCATTTAAAATGTTAGTTTTTTCCATGCCTTGTCTGTGCAAAGTTTCATGAAAAAGGCCAAAAATGATGTAGAATTCCCAAAATAAAATCAAAATAGCGGTCTTCCTCTTTGGTTTGGCAAATGGCTACATAATACTTTTTTGTAGGTCTAGCATAATCATACAATCGGAAATGCTTCGTAAAAATGTCTAGAGGGCGCTATTTATTGCAAATTGCACAATAAATCTCTGAAAATTCATGTTCATGACAAGTCTGATGTGTTTGCAAAGTTTCATGAGTTTTCATGTGTATAAAAAAAAAAAAAGCAGCACTTGACAAACAATGCATTGCTATGGCAACAGCGTGTTACAAAATAAAAAACTTTCGATTACTTTGCATCTTAAACATCTTAAGATGAAACACACCAAGTTTGAAGACAGTCGGATAAATTTTGTAGGAGGGGTTCGTTAAAATATGACCCCTGAAAAAGGCCACAAAAAATGGCAACAAATCCCATCATAAATCAAAATGGCAGACTTCCTGTTTGGTTTAGCACATGGTTCCAAGAGACTTTTTTTTGTACATAATGGGCTCTTATGTATGCCTGCAAATTATCATAGCGCTAGGTGAAACGTACAACCGGGAATGCTTCGTTAAAGAGGAGTTTTTTAGCTCAAAATGTGATGCCCGGCCCCTGGGGGACTTCCTGTTGGGTTTAGCACATGGCACCAAGAGACTTTTTTGTACATCCTGGGCTGTTACATATGTCTACAATTTTTCGTCGTTCTAGCTGCTTCGTACAACTGGGAATGCTTCATTAAGAAGGATTTTTTTCCTTTGCAAAAAGTGCATGCCACGACAACAGCGTGTGATGAAATAAAAAACTTTCAAGAACTTTTCATTTTCAACATCTTAAGATGAATCACACCAAGTTTGAAGATGATCGGATAAACTCTGTAGGAGGAGTTTGTTAAAATATGACCCCTATGAAATGGCCAAAAAAAATGGCAACACATTCCAAAGTAAATCAAAATGGCGGACGTCCTGTTAGGTTTAGCATATGGTTCAAAAAGAGTTTTTTGTACCTCGAAGGCTGTTATATACCTCTACAAATTTTGGTAACTCTATGTGAAACGTACAGCCGGGTATGCTTTGTTAAAGAGGAGTTTTTTAGCTCAAAATGTGATGCCCGGCCCCTGGGGGACTTCCTGTTGGGTTTAGCACAGGGCACCAAGAGACTTTTTTGTACATCTTGGGCTGTTACATATGTCTACAAATTTTCGTAGCTCTTGCTGCTTCGTACAAATGGGAATGCTTCTTTAAGGATATTTTTTTTCCTTTAAAAACAGTGCATGCCATGACAACAGTGTGCGACGAAATACAAAGCTTTCAATAACTTTTCATCTTCAACATCTTAAGATGAATCACACCAAGTTTGAAGATGATCGGATAAACACTGTAGGAGGAGTTCGTTAAAATAAGACCCCAATGAAATGGCCAAAAAAATGGCAACACGTTCCAAAATAAATCAAAATGGTGGACTTCCTGTGAGGTTTAGCATATGGTTCAAAAAGACTTTTTTGTAGGTCATAGCCTGTTACATATGTGTACCAATTTTCGTAGCTCTAGATTAAACGTACAACCGGCAATGCTTCGTGAAGTAAGAATTTTTAAACTCTAAATTTGATGCGCCGCCGCCGTCATATAGTATATCAAAAACTTTTCATTTTTCACAATGATGTTGTCCCAGATGTTGAGATGGTACATCCCAAGTTTGAAGTCAATCGGGTTAACCGTGTAGGAGAAGCAGGCAAAAGTATGACCCCTGTAAATGTGCAAAAATTGGCAAAAATTGGACATTTAAATACTCATACCTCACTTTCTGTCTATTTTAGGGTACACACTTCAAAGAGGTTTTTGTTCATTGGGATGTGCTACAGGTGCCACACAATTTTCATGGCCGTCGGACAATCGTAGCGGGACAGGGATCCGTTTAACCTATGTAGGGGGCGCTAAGGAGCCATTTTTCTGTTATCATGTATGGCGACTTTAAAATATCAAATTTTTCGCCAGGCCTGATGTGCGTGTAAAGTTTGGTGAGTTTTCGTTCACGTTTAGTGTCTCAAAAATGCGATTGTTTGCGGAGAAGAAAAAGAAGAAGAACTAGAGCTGCGAGCAGCTATAAAGGGCCCTCGCAACCTGGGCCACGTTGGAGTACTTGCACGTCGGGGGACTGGCACGTTGGGGTACTGTCAAATCGGACAAGGACCATCTAAAATGTTTTTGACAAGCTTTGTGAGTGCAAAAGGCCAAAGATGGTGTGCAATTCCCAAAATAAATTCAAAATGGCGGACTTCCTTTTAGGTTTAGCATACGGCTACAGAATACTTTTTGTAGGTCTTAAGCTAATAGGTATGCCTCCCAGTTTTCACAAAGCTAGGTCAAGTCATCTTTAGTTGTGTATCGCTTGAATCATACAATTGGAAATGCTCCATAAAAATGCATAGAGGGCGCTATTGAGCACAACGTTGGGTTACTTGCACGTCAGGGTACTGGCACGTTGGGGTACTGTTACATGGAACAAGGACCATTTAAAATGTTAGTTTTTTCCATGCCTTGTCTGTGCAAAGTTTAATGAAAGAGACCAAAAATGATGTATAATTCCCAAAATAAAATCAAAATTGCGGACTTCCTCTTTGGTTTGGCAAATGTCTACATAATACTTTTTTGTAGGTATTAGGCTGATAGGGGTCTGTCCTAATTTTCACAAATCTAGCAGAATCATACAATCGGAAATACTTCATAAAAATGTCTAGAGGGCGCTATTTATTGCAAATTGCACAATAAATCTCTAAAAATTCATGTTCATGACAAGTCTGATGTGTTTGCAAAGTTTCATGAGTTTTCACACATGTATAGATAAAAAAAACAAAGCAGCACTTTACTTGGCAAACAATGCATCGCTATAGCAGCAGCGTGCGACAAAATAAAAAACTTTCGATAACTTTGCATCTTAAACATCTTAAGATGAAACACACCAAGTTTGAAGACGGTTGGATGAACTTTGTACGAGGAGTTCGTTAAAATATGACCCCTGAAAAAGGCCACAAAAAATGGCAACAAATCCCATCATAAATCAAAATGGCAGACTTCCTGTTTGGTTTAGCACATGGTTCCAAGAGACTTTTTTGTACATCGTGGGCTCTTATGTATGCCTGCAAATTATCATCGCGCTAGGTGAAACGTACAACTGGGAATGCTTCGTTAAAGAGGAGTTTTCTAGCTCAAAATGTGATTCCCGGCCCCTGGGGGACTTCCTGTTGGGTTTAGCACATGGCACCAAGAGACTTTTTTGTACATTGTGGGCTGTTACATATGTCTACAAATTTTTGTAGCTCTAGCTACTTCGTACAACTGGGAATGCTTCATTAAGAAGGATTTTTTTCCTTTGCAAAAAGTGCATGCCACGACAACAGCGTGCGACGAAATAAAGAGCTTTCAATAACTTTTCATCCTCAACATCTTAAGATGAGTCACACCAAGTTTGAAGATGATCGGATAAACTCTGTAGGAGGAGTTCGTTAAAATATGACCCCTATGAAATGGCCCAAAAAATGGCAACACATTCCAAAGTAAATCAAAATGGCGGACGTCCTGTTAGGTTTAGCATATGGTTCAAAAAGAGTTTTTTGTACCTCGAGGGCTGTTATATACCTCTACAAATTTTGGTAACTCTAGGTGAAACGTACAGCCGGTTATGCTTTGTTAAAGAGGAGTTTTTTAGCTCAAAATGTGATGCCCGGCCCCTGGGGGACTTCCTGTTGGGTTTAGCACAGGGCACCAAGAGACTTTTTTGTACATCTTGGGCTGTTACATATGTCTACAAATTTTCGTAGCTCTCGCTGCTTCGTACAAATGGGAATGCTTCTTTAAGGATATTTTTTTTCCTTTGCAAACAGTGCATGCCATGACAACAGCGTGTGACGAAATACAAAGCTTTCAATAACTTTTCATCTTCAACATCTTAAGATGAATCACACCAAGTTTGAAGATGATCGGATAAACACTGTAGGAGGAGTTCGTTAAAATAAGACCCCAATGAAATGGCCAAAAAAATGGCAACACGTTCCAAAATAAATCAAAATGGCGGACTTCCTGTGAGGTTTAGCATATGGTTCAAAAAGAGTTTTTTGTAGGTCATAGCCTGTTACATATGTGTACCAATTTTCGTAGCTCTAGATTAAACGTACAACCGGCAATGCTTCGTGAAGTAAGAATTTTTAAACTCTAAATTTGATGCGTCGCCGCCGTCATATAGTATATCAAAAACTTTAGATTTTTTACAATGATGTTGTCCCAGGTGTTGAGATGGTCCATCCCAAGTTTGAAGTCAATCGGGTTAACCGTGTAGGAGAAGCGGGCAAAAGTATGACCCCTGTAAATGTGCAAAACTGGGCCAAAATTGGACATTCAGATGATCATACCTCACTTTCTGTCTATTTTAGGGTACACACATCAAAGAGGTTTTTGTTCATCTGGATGTGCTATGGGTGCCACACAATTTTCGTCGCCATAGGACAATCGTAGCGGGACAGGGATCCGTTTAACCTATGTAGGTGGCGCTATGGAGCCATTTTTCTGTTATCATGTATGGCGACTTTAAAATATCAAATTTTTCGCCAGGCCTGATGTGCGTGTAAAGTTTGGTGAGTTTTCGTTCACGTTTAGCGTCTCAAAAATGCGATTGTTTGCGGAGAATAATAATAATAATAATAATAATAATAATAATAATAATAACTAGAGCTGCGAGCAGCTATAAAGGGCCCTCGCAACCCGGGCCACGTTGGGGTATTTGCACGTCGGGGTACTGGCATGTTGGGGTACTGTCAAATAGGAAACCATCTAAATTGTAAACGTTTTTGCCATGCTTTGTGTTTTTAAAGTTTCATGGAAAGGCCAAAAACGATGCACAATTAACAAAATAAAATCAAAATGGATTGGCACATGGCTATATAGAATACTTTTTGAATATATTCGGCATGCCTGCCAATATTCACACATCTAGCTGAATCATATAATCGGAAATACTTCATAAAAATGTCTAGAGGGCGCTATTGAGCCATTTATTACAAATTGCACAACAAATCTCTAAATAAAATATTCATGTTCCAGACAGGTCTGGTGTGTGTGCAAAATTTTGTTGAGTTTTCACCCATATTTAGACTCTCAAAAAAGCATTTTTCTTCACAAACAATGCATGGCTACAGCAAAGGAGTGTGACAAAATAAAAAAATTCAATAACTTTTCATCTTAAATATCTTAAGATGAAACACGCCAAAGAATGAAGACGATCTGATAAGTTCTGTTGAAAATATGACCCCTATAAAAGGCCCCAAAAAATGGCTACAAATACCAAAGTAAATCAAAATGGCAGACTTCCTTTTTGATTCAGCATATGGCTTTAGAAACCTTTTTGTAAGTCTTAGGCTGATAGGTATCCCAATTTTTACAAATCTAGCTGAATCATAAAACACAAAACATTTGCAAAAGCTTCATAAAAATGTCTAGAGGGCGCTATTGAACCATTTATTGCAAATTGAATAAGAAATCTCTAAAATATTCATGCTGATGACAAGCCTGATGTGTGTGTAAAGTTTCATGAGTTTTTGCACATGTTTAGACCAAAACAAAAAAGCAGCATTTTACTTGGCAAACAATGCATCGCCATGACAACGGCGTGCGACAAAATAAATAACTTTCGATAACTTTGCATCTTAAACATCTTAAGATGAAGCACACCAAGTTTAAAGACAGTCGGATAAATTTTGTAGGAGGAGTTCGTTAAAATATGACCCCTAAAAAAGGCCACAAAAAATGGCTACAAATCCCAACGTAAATCAAAATGGTGGACTTCCTGATTGGTTTAGCATATGGCTCCAAGAGACTTTTTTTGTACATCCTGAGCTCTTATGTTTGCCTGCAAATTATCATAGCTTTAGGTGAAACGTACAACCGGGAATGCTTTGTCTGTTTAATCAAAACGCAAAATATGGTGTGCAATTCGATGCATTGCTATGTCAACAGCGTGTGACAAAATAAAAAACTTTCGATTACTTTGCATCTTAAACATCTTAAGATGAAACATACCAAGTTTGAAGACAGTCGGATAAATTTTGTAGGAGGGGTTCGTTAAAATATGACCCCTGAAAAAGGCCACAAAAAATGGCAACAAATCCCATCATAAATCAAAATGGCGGACTTCCTGTTTGGTTTAGCACATGGTTCCAAGAGACTTTTTTGTACATCGTGGGCTCTTATGTATGCCTCTAAATTATCATAGCGCTAGGTGAAACGTACAACCGAGAATGCTTCGTTAAAGAGGAGTTTTTTAGCTCAAAATGTGATGACCGGCCCCTACGGGACTTCCTGTTGGGTTTAGCACATGGCACCAAGAGACTTTTTTTGTACATCCTGGGCTGTTACATATGTACAATTTTTCGTCGCTCTAGCTGCTTCGTACAACTGGGAATGCTTCATTAAGAAGGATTTTTTTCCTTTGCAAAAAGTGCATGCCACGACAACAGCGTGTGACGAAATAAAAAACTTTCAATAACTTTTCATTTTCAACATCTTAAGATGAATCACACCAAGTTTGAAGATGATCGGATAAACTCTGTAGGAGGAGTTTGTTAAAATATGACCCCTATGAAATGGGCAAAAAAAATGGCAACACATTCCAAAGTAAATCAAAATGGCGGACGTCCTGTTAGGTTTAGCATATGGTTCAAAAAGAGTTTTTTGTACCTCGAGGGCTGTTATATACCTCTACAAATTTTGGTAACTCTAGGTGAAACGTACAGCCGGGTATGCTTTGTTAAAGAGGAGTTTTTTTAGCTCAAAATGTGATGCCCGGCCCCTGGGGGACTTCCTGTTGGGTTTAGCACAGGGCACCAAGAGACTTTTTGTACATCTTGGGCTGTTACATATGTCTACAAATTTTCGTAGCTCTAGCTGCTTCGTACAACTGGCAATGCTACTTTAAGGATATTTTTTTTCCTTTGCAAACAGTGTATGCCATGACAACAGCGTCCGACGAAATACAAAGCTTTCAATAACTTTTCATCTTCAACATCTTAAGATGAATCACACCAAGTTTGAAGATGATCGGATAAACACTGTAGGAGGAGTTCGTTAAAATAAGGCCCCAATGAAATGGCCAAAAAAATGGCAACACGTTCCAAAATAAATCAAAATGGTGGACTTCCTGTTAGGTTTAGCATATGGTTCAAAAAGAGTTTTTTGTAGGTCATAGTCTGTTACATATGTGTACCAATTTTCGTAGCTCTAGATTAAACGTACAACCGGCAATGCCTCGTGAAGTAAGAATTTTTAAACTCTAAATTTGATGCGCCGCCGCCGTCATATATTATATCAAAAACTTTTCATTTTTCACAATGATGTTGTCCCAGGTGTTGAGATGGTCCATCCTAAGTTTGAAGTCAATCGCGTTAACCGTGTAGGAGAAGCGGGCAAAAGTATGACCCCTGTAAATGTGCAAAAATTGGACATTTAAATACTCATACCTCACTTTCTGTCTATTTTAGGGTACACACTTCAAAGAGGTTTTTGTTCATTGGGATGTGCTACAGGTGCCACACAATTTTCATAGCCGTCGGACAATCGTAGCGGGACAGGGATCCGTTTAACCTATGTAGGGGGCGCTAAGGAGCCATTTTTCTGTTATCATGTATGGCGACTTTAAAATATCAAATTTTTCGCCAGGCCTGATGTGCGTGTAAAGTTTGGTGAGTTTTCGGTCACGTTTAGTGTCTCAAAAATGTGATCGTTTGCGGAGAAGAATAATAATAAGAATAATAATAATAAGAATTCCTACAAAAACAATAGGGCCTCGCAGCGGCACCGCCGCCGCCGCTGCTCGGGCCCTAATAAGAAGAAGAATTCCTACAAAAACAATAGGGCCTCGCAGCGGCACCGCCGCCGCCACTGCTCGGGCCCTAATAATAAGAATTCCTACAAAAACAATAGGGCCTCGCAGCGGCACCGCCGCCGCCGCTGCTCGGGCCCTAATAATAATAATAAGA
The DNA here is from genome assembly GCF_051991245.1 of Festucalex cinctus. Lineage (NCBI taxonomy): Eukaryota > Metazoa > Chordata > Actinopteri > Syngnathiformes > Syngnathidae > Festucalex > Festucalex cinctus. The sequence continues at coordinate 26,827,382 of NC_135417.1, forward strand.
AGAAGAATTCCTACAAAAACAATAGGGCCTCGCAGCGGCACCGCCGCCGCCGCTGCTCGGGCCCTAACTAGAGCTGCGAGCAGCTATATAGGGCCCTCGCAACCCGGGCCACGTTGGGGTATTTGCATGTCGGGGTACTGGCATGTTGGGGTACTGTTTCATAGGAAACCGTCTAAATTGTAAATGTTTTTGACATGCTTTGTTTTTGCAAAGTTTCATGGAAGGCCAAAATTGATGCACAATTAAAATAAAATCAAAATGAATTGGCACATGGCTATAGAATAATTTTTGGAAGTATTAGGCTGATAGGTATGCCTCCCAATATTCACACATCGAGCTGAACCATATAATCGGATATACTTCATAAAAATATCTAGACGGCGCTATTGAGCCATTTATTACAAATTGCACAACAAATTATAAAATATTCATGTTTGTGAGAGATCTGATCTGTGTGCAAAATTTTGTGAGTTTTTGCCCATGTTTAGACTCTCAAAAAAAAAAATTCTTTGCAAACAATGCATCGCTACAGCAAAGGCGTGTGACAAAATAAAAAAATGCAATAACTTTTCATCAACTTTTTAAATATCTTAAGATGAAACATGCCAAAGAATGAAGACGATGTGATAAGTTTTGCAGAAAATATGACCCCTATAAAAGGCCCCAAAAAGTGGCTACAAATACCAAAGTAAATCAAAATGTCAGACTTCCTGTTTGGTTTAGCATATGGTTCCAAGAGACTTTTTTTTGTACATCGTGGGCTCTTATGTATGCCTCCAAATTATAATAGCTCTAGGTGAAACGTACAACCGTGAATGCTTCGTAAAAGAGGAGGGTTTTTTTTTTAGCACAAAATGGGGGACTTCCTGTTGGGTTTAGTACATGGCACCAAGAGACTTTTTTGTACAGCGTAGGCTGTTACATATGTCTACAAATTTTCGTAGCTCTAGCTGCTTCGTACAACTGGGAATTCTTCCTTAAGAAGAATTTTTTTCCTTTGCAAACAAGTGCAAGCCACGGCAACAGCGTGCGACGAAATAAAAAGCTTTCAATAACTTTTCATCTTCAACATCTTAAGATGAATCACACCAAGTTTGAAGATGATGGGATAAACTCTGTAGGAGGAGTTCGTTAAAATAAGGACCCCTATGAAATGGCCAAAAAAATGGCAACACGTTCCAAAGTAAATCAAAATGGTGGACTTTCTGTTAGGTTTAGCATATGGTTCAAAAAGAGTTTTTTGTAGGTCATAGTCTGTTACATATGTGAACCAATTTTCGTAGCTCTAGATTAAACGTACAAACGGCAATGCTTCGTTAAGTAAGACTTTTTAAACTCTAAATTTGATGCCCCGCCTCTGGCGGACTTCCTGTTGGGTTTAGCATATGGCACCAACAGACTTTTTTGTAGATCATAGTCTGTTACATATGTGTACCAATTTTCGTAGCTCTAGGTTAAACGTACAACCGGCAATACTATGTTTAGTAAGAGTTTTGAAACTCTAAATTTGATGCCTCACCCCCGTCATATAGTAGGTCAAAAAATTTTGATTTTTTTACCATGATGTTGTCCCAGGTGTTGAGATGGTACAGCCCAAGTTTGAAGTCAATCGGGTTAACCGTGTAGGAGAAGCGGGCAAAAGTATGACCCCTGTAAATGTGCAAAAATGGGCAAAAATTGGACATTTAAATACTCATACCTCACTTCTGTCTATATTAGGGTACACATATCAAAGAGGTTTTTGTTCATCTGGATGTGCTACAGGTGCCACACAATTTTCGTAGCCGTAGGACAATCGTAGCGGGACAGGGATCCGTTTAACCTATGTAGGTGGCGCTACAGAGCCATTTTTCTGTTATCATGAATGGCGACTTTAAAATATCAAATTTTTCGCCAGGCCCGATCTGCGTGTAAAGTTTGGTGAGTTTTCGTTCACGTTTAGTGTCTCAAAAATGTGATTGTTTGCGGAAAAGAATAATAACAAAGAAAAAGAATAACTAGAGCTGCGAGCAGCTATAAAGGGCCCTCGCAGCCCGGGCCACGTTGGGGTACTTACACGTTGGGGAACTTGCACATTGGGGTACTGGCACATTGGAAGCAGAATTTCTTTGAAAATGGCATGATAAACATGTGGACTTTTTTTTTTTTTTTTTGCCAGGTGTGATGAGTGTGTCAAGCTCAATGGGTTTTGGTGATTGTTAAGATCTGCAAAAATCAGCGTCTTTTTTTTATTTTTAGGCAATGAGTTGCTCTGATTGGTATTTTTCGTAAAAGTATATATACACACATCATCGCTCGTACTCATTGCACAATGTTGCTTTTATTGTCCATAGAGGCGATAAAAAATAAAAATAAAACTAAATAAAAAATACGTATGTTTGGATCGGTCTGATACCAGTGAACATATTGAGTGGTGGAAAGTAAAAGAATATTCATAAATGACTTAGTTATCACACTTACAATGAGTTTACAATTTTTGCAAAAAAACCGTAAGTGAGGCATATTTTTTTTATGCCTCAAGGACTAGGTGGCGCTGTATTTATAACTGAATTTTGTCATAGAGATACCTTCAGGCCTTGACTCTAAATATACATTTCAAATATGGGATTTTTTGGAGCATGTACCTGGGAGTTATTAAGCATAGCCTTCATTCACGTTATTGCTTTTAATGTCCATAGAGGCTATCAAAAATACATAAAACTAAATAACAAAAATATGTATGTTTGGTTAGGTCTGATGCCAGTGAATATTTTGAGTGGTGGAAGGTAAAAGAATATTCCTAAATGACTTAGTTATCACACTTAGAATGAGTTTACATTTTTTTGTACAAAATACCGTAAGTGGGGTATTTTTTTTTCATGCCTCAAGGGCTAGGTGGCGCTGCATATATAACTGAATGTTGTCATAGAGATACCTTCAGGCCTTGACGATAAACATACATGTCAAGTTTGGGATTTTTTGGAGCATGTATCGGGGAGTTATTAAGCATATCCTTTTTCAGTGCGAAACACAAATTTTGATGCCCCGCCCTCATCATATAGTATTTCCAAAAGTCAAGATTTTTCCGTCTGTTGTTGGCTCAGGTCTTGGCATGGTCCAGGTCAAGTCATAAGTTTGAGTTTGAGTTTGGTTTATTAAAAGGACAGTGTACAGTAACATTAAAAAGATGGCTGCACCAGATTTAGCAATATGCTAATTTCCATCTGTAGTCCTCATAAAATAAAATTACATAACAGTTAAAAACTACATACATACAACATACGGAGCACCAAAATTACATTCAACTAACATATGAAGTGTCAGATACACAATACAGCATTGTTAAATTACATATCCTGTAAGATAAAAGAGGCAGAATTATACACAACATCAATTTACAAATCTATAACACGCGTAAAATACATAAATCGTAGAGGTAGTAGTTATGTTTGCTATTGAAGCAGCAACAGTTATAGTTGTGGCTGTGTCCATCAGACGGTACCCACTAGGGTATCGTCTGATGGACATGTACCCAAGTACTAAAAATGTGGACAGGACTGATATTCAAGGAGCCAGCCTTTGACTGCGCGTGAAAAGTTATTAAAATTGATGTTATTTTTCATGTGGTCGGGGAGCCCTTTCCACTCTTTAATAGCTTTATAAGAAAAGACTGATTGAGAAAAAACAGACCTTCTTATTGGGATGTTGCAATCACCCCTCACTGCAGACCTTGACACCCTGTTTGTTGATTGTGATCGCAGATTTACAAATGTTTTTAATGGGGGTGGGGCTGCGTCATTAAGAATTTTATGCACCAAACAGATATTAGAATACCTGATAAGGTTATCGAAGCTTAACGTATTATGTTTTACAAGTATATTACAATGGTGGTGTCTCATTGGCTTTTTATCAAATATTTTTAGAGCTTGATTATATAATGTTCTGAGAGGTTTTAAAACAGTTTGTTTAGCCTGAGACCATGATGACAGGCAATACAAAATTTGTGAAATAATCATTGCATTGAAGTATGATTTTGCTGCTTCCAAGGATAAAGCATCCCTAATATGTTTAAAGTTTGAAATATTAAATTTTAATTTACGGCATACTGCTTTAACATGATTATTAAATTTAAGTGTAGGATCTAAGGACACACCTAGATATTTAACCTCTTCGACATTTTGGATCATAAAATTATCAGCAAATATGTTTGGGGGAGCGTTTGGGATTGTTCTGTTAGAGAAGTACATAGCAATAGTCTTCTCTGTGTTCAGTGTGAGGTGGGACTTGTTCAGCAAGTCAGTCGGATAAAACGTGTAGGAGAAGTGGGCAAAAGTATGCCCTCTGAAAATGTGCAAAAATCGTAAAAAATGGGACATTCAAAAATTCGTAGCTCACTTCCTGTTCATTTTAGCATATGGGTCCAAGAGACTTTTTTGTAGGTCTTTGGCTCCCTCATACACGTAAAAATTTTCGTAGATCTTGCTTAAACGTACAATCGGGGCTGCTTCGTTAAAAATTTCTAGGGGGCGCTATTGAGTCATTTTTGTAAAAATAGCACAATCAACAATAAAATATTGTTCATTTTACCAGGCCAGATGTGTGTGCCAAGTTTCATGAGTTTCTGCGCATGTTTAGACCCTCAAAACTGGCGTTGTTTTCTTGGCGAACAGTGCTTAGCCACGCCCACAGCGATTCGCGAAAACTCACAAACTTCGTGTTGTGACATCATGAAGGCCGAAACCCTCATCTGAGCAAATATGAGGTTGGTCCAGTTAACGTGTTTGGAGAAAAAATGTACAAGAAAATTCGTAAGAAAAAAAATGGCCACTGGGTGGCGCTACAGTAAGATGAAATATAAGTTCGTAGATGTCTTTAGGGCTGGACTCTCATCAAATGTGTGAAATTTTGAGAAGATAGGATCATCTCGGTCAAGTTCATGCAGCTTTTATTGTCACGAAAAATCTTCAGACTTTGCGGCACCGTAGCGGCCACTCCCTTTGGCGAAAAGTTACAATATTCGGTGTTGGGCATGATCAACATCTTAAGGCTTTTCTGACCAATTTTCAACTGGATCCCTTCAACGAGCTCAGCGCAGTAGCTAAAAACGTAAAGTATGACATTTATTGTAACCACTAGGTGGCGCTATATGTATAACTGAATTTTTTCATATAGGTTTTTTCAGGCCGTGACTATTACGTTGCCTGAGAAGTTTGAGATTTTTTGGAGCTTGTACATGGGAGTTATTCAGCATTTGCTCTTTCTGGACAAATGAAATTTTAAAGGCAATATTTGATGCCCCGCCCCCGTCATATAGTATTTCGAAAAGGCAAGATTTTTTGCCTAGTTGTTCTCTTAGGTCTTGAGATGATAAATGCCAAGTTTAAAGTCAATGGGATGAAAAATGTTTGCATAGGGGGAAAAAGTATGACCACAGTGAATGTGCCAAAATAGGCCAAAATTGGACATAAAAAAATTCATAGCTCACTTCCTGTACATTTTAGGAAATGGCTTCCACTGACTTTTTTGTGCGTCTCGGAGTGCTACACGTGCCTGCCAATTTTCGTAGCTCTAGCTCAAACGGGCCGGGATTGGTTTTTATTTTTCTACGCTAGGTGGAGCTATAGAGTCGCGTTGTTATGACAACTACATAATATCAAATTTTTCGCCGGGCCCGAAGAGACTGCAAAGTTTGGTGAGTTTTCGTAAATGTTTAGGCCCTCAAAAATGCGATCGTTTGCGGAGAATAAAGAAGAAGAAGAATAACTAGAGCTGCGAGCAGCTATAAAGGGCCCTCGCAGCCCGGGCCACGTTGGGGTCCTTGCACGTTGGGGTACTTGCACGTTGGGGTACTGGCATATTGGAAGCAAAATTTCTTTGAAAATGGCATAATAAACGTTTACATGTAGAATATTTTTTTTGCCAGTGTGTTTCAAGCTCAACGGGTTTTGGTGATTGTTAAGACCTGCAAAAATCAGCGTCTTTATTTATTTTTAGGCAACGAGTTGCCCTGATTGGTATTTTTTGTAAAAGTGTATATATACATCATCGCTCGTTGTACTCATTGCACAATGTTACTTTTATTGTCCAAAGGGGCAATCAAAAATGAATAAAACAAAATGGAAACGTACATACGTTTGGATCGGTGTGAAGCCAGTTAACAATTTGAGTGGTGGAAACTAAAAGAATATTCAGAAATGACTTAGTCATCACACTTAGAACGAGTTTAAATTTTTTTGTACAAAATACCGTATGTGGGTTTTTTTTTTATATAAGCCTCAAGGGCTAGGTGGCGCTGTATTTATAACTGAATGTTGTCATAGAGATACCTTTAGGCCTTGATTATAAGCATACATGTCAAGTGTGGGATTTTTTTTGGAGCATGTACCGTGGAGTTATTATGCATATCCTTCATTCACGATATTGCTTTTAATGTCCACAGAGGCTATCAAAAATAAATAAAAATATATATATGTTTGGATAAGTCTGATGCCAGTGAACATTTTGAGTGGTGGAAACTAAAAGAATATTCATAAATGATTTAGTTATCACACTTAGAATGAGTTTACATTTTTTGTACAAAATACCGTATGTGGGGTATTTTTTTTTTATGCCTCAAGGGCTAGGTGGCGCTGCATATATAACTGAATGTTGTCATAGAGATAACTTCAGGCCTTGATGATAAACATACATGTCAAGTTTGGGATTTTTTGGAGCATGTACCGGGGAGTTATCAAGCATATCCTTTTTCAGTGCGAAACACAAATTTTGATGCCCCGCCTTCATCATATAGTATTTCGAAAAGTCAAGATTTTTCCCCCTGTCGTTGGCTCAGGTCTTGACATGGTCCAGGTCAAGTCTTAACTCAGTCAGATGAAACGTGTAGGAGAAGTGGGCAAAAGTCTGCCCCCTGTGAATGTGCAAAAATCGTCAAAAATGGGACATTCAAAAATTCGTAGCTCACTTCCTGTTCATTTTAGCACATGGGTCCAAGAGACTTTTTTGTAGGTCTTGGGCTCCCTCATACACCTAAAAATATTTGTCGTTCTTGCTTAAACGTACAACCGGGGCTGCTTCGTTAAAATTTTCTAGGGGGCGCTATTGAGTCATTTTTGTAAAAATAGCACAATCAACATTAAAATATTGCTAATTTTACCAGGCCAGATGTGTGTGCCAAGTTTCATGAGTTTCTGTGCATGTTTAGACCCTCAAAACCGGCGTTGTTTTCTTGGCGAACAGCGCTTAGCCACGCCCACAGCAATTCACGAAAACTCACAAACTTCGTGTTGTGACATCATGAAGGCCGAAACCCTCATCTGAGCAAATCTGAGGTAGGTCCAGTTAACGTGTTTGGACAAAAACGTAGAAGAAAATTCGTAAGAAAAAAAAAATGCCACTAGGTGGCGCTATCAGTAAGATGAAATATAAGTTCGTAGATGTCTTTAGGGCTGGACTCTCATCAAATGTGTGAAATTTTGAGAAGATAGGATCATCTCGGTCAAGTTAATGCAGCTTTTATTGTCACGAAAAATCTTCAGATTTTGCGTCACCGTAGCGGCCACGCCCTTTGGCGAAAAGTTACAATATTCGGTGTGGGGCATGATCAACATCTTAAGGCTTTTCTGACCAATTTTCAACTGGATCCCTTCAACGAGCTCAGCGCAGTAGCTAAAAACGTAAAGTATGACATTTATTGTTACCACTAGGTGGCGCTATATGTATAACTGAATTTTATCATATAGATGTTTTCAGGCCGTGACTATTACGTTGTCTGAGAAGTTTGAGATTTTTCGGAGCTTGAACATGGGAGTTATTAAGCATTTGCTCTTTCTGGACAAATGAAATTTTCAAGGCAATATTTGATGCCCCGCCCCCGTCATATAGTATTTCAAAAAGTCAAGGTTTTTTGCCCAGTTGTTGTCTCAGGTCTTGAGATGATAAATGCCAATTTTGAAGTCAACTGGATGAAAAATGTTTGCAAAGGGGGAAAAAGCATGACCACAGTGAATGTGCCAAAATAGGCCAAAATTGGACATTAAAAAATTCATAGCTCATTTCCTGTACATTTTAGCTACATGGTCCCAATAGACTTTTTTGTGCGTCTCGGGGTGCTACACGTGCCTGCCAATTTTCGTTGCTCTAGCTCAAACGTGCCGGGCTTGGTTATTATTTTTCTACGCTAGGGGGCGCTATAGAGTCGCGTTGTTATGACGCCTTCATAATATCAAATTTTTCGCCGGGCCCGAAGAGTGCGCAAAGTTCGGTGAGTTTTCGTGAATGTTTAGGTACCCAAAATCGCGATCGTTTGCGGAGAATAAAGAAGAAGAAGAAGAAGAAGAAGAAGAAGAAGAAGAAGAAGAAGAAGAAGAAGAATAATTTTTACAAAAACAATAGGGACCTCGCAGCGGTCGCTGCTCGGGCCCTAATAATAATTCTTACAAAAACAAGAGGGACCTCGCAGCGGTCGCTGCTCGGGCCCTAATAATAATAATAATAATTCGAACGAAAAACAATAGGGACCTCGCAGCGGTCGCTGCTCGGGCCCTAATAATAATAATAATAATAATAATAATAATAATAATAATTCGAACGAAAAACAATAGGGACCTCGCAGCGGTCGCTGCTCGGGCCCTAACTAGAGCTGCGAGCAGCTATAAAGGGCCCTCGCAACCCGGGCCACGTTGGGGTACTTGCACGTCGGGGTACTGGCACGTTGGGGTACTGTCAAATAGGACAAGAACCATCTAAAATGTTTTTGACAAGCCTTGTGTGTGCAAAGTTTAATCAAAACGCAAAATATGGTGCGCAATTCCCAAAATAAATTCAAAATGGCGGACTTCCTTTTAGGTTTAGCATACGGCTACAGAATACTTTTTGTAGGTCTTAAGCTAATAGGTATGCCTCCCAGTTTTCACAAATCTCGGTCAAGTCATCTTTAGTTGTGTATCGCTTGAATCATACAATTGAAAATGCTCCATAAAAATGCATAGAGGGCGCTATTGAGCACAACGTTGGGTTACTTGCACGTCAGGGTACTGGCACGTTGGGGTACTGTTACATGGAACAAGGACCATTTAAAATGTTAGTTTTTTCCATGCCTTGTCTGTGCAAAGTTTAATGAAAAAGGCCAAAAATGATGTATAATTCCCAAAATAAAATCAAAATAGCGGACTTCCTCTTTGGTTTGGCAAATGGCTACATAATACTTTTTTGTAGGTCTAGCATAATCATACAATCGGAAATGCTTCATAAAAATGTCTAGAGGGCGCTATTATTGCAAATTGCACAATAAATCTCTGAAAATTCATGTTCATGACAAGTCTGATGTGTTTGCAAAGTTTCATGAGTTTTCATGTGTATAAAAAAAAAAAAAGCAGCACTTGACAAACAATGCATTGCTATGGCAACAGCATGTTACAAAATAAAAAACTTTCGATTACTTTGCATCTTAAACATCTTAAGATGAAACACACCAAGTTTGAAGACAGTCGGATAAATTTTGTAGGAGGGGTTCGTTAAAATATGACCCCTGAAAAAGGCCACAAAAAATGGCAACAAATCCCATCATAAATCAAAATGGCAGACTTCCTGTTTGGTTTAGCACATGGTTCCAAGAGACTTTTTTGTACATCATGGGCTCTTATGTATGCCTGCAAATTATCATAGCGCTAGGTGAAACATACAACCGGGAATGCTTCGTTAAAGAGGAGTTTTTTAGCTCAAAATGTGATGCCCGGCCCCTGGGGGACTTCCTGTTGGGTTTAGCACATGGCACCAAGAGACTTTTTTGTACATCCTGGGCTGTTACATGTGTCTACAATTTTTCGTCGCTCTAGCTGCTTCGTACAACTGGGAATGCTTCATTAAAAAGGATTTTTTTCCTTTGCAAAAAGTGCATGCCACGACAACAGCGTGTGACGAAATAAAAAACTTTCAATAACTTTTCATTTTCAACATCTTAAGATGAATCACACCAAGTTTGAAGATGATCGGATAAACTCTGTAGGAGGAGTTTGTTAAAATATGACCCCTATGAAATGGCCAAAAAAAATGGCAACACATTCCAAAGTAAATCAAAATGGCGGACGTCCTGTTAGGTTTAGCATATGGTTCAAAAAGAGGTTTTTGTACCTCGAGGGCTGTTATATACCTCTACAAATGTTGGTAACTCTATGTGAAACGTACAGCCGGGTATGCTTTGTAAAAGAGGAGTTTTTTTAGCTCAAAATGTGATGCCCGGCCCCTGGGGGACTTCCTGTTGGGTTTAGCACAGGGCACCAAGAGACTTTTTTGTACATCTTGGGCTGTTACATATGTCTACAAATTTTCGTAGCTCTAGCTGCTTCGTACAAATGGGAATGCTTCTTTAAGGATATTTTTTTTCCTTTAAAAACAGTGCATTCCATGACAACAGCGTGCGACGAAATACAAAGCTTTCAATAACTTTTCATCTTCAACATCTTAAGATGAATCACACCAAGTTTGAAGATGATCGGATAAACACTGTAGGAGGAGTTCGTTAAAATAAGACCCCAATGAAATGGCCAAAAAAATTGCAACACGTTCCAAAATAAATCAAAATGGTGGACTTCCTGTTAGGTTTAGCATATGGTTCAAAAAGAGTTTTTTGTAGGTCATAGCCTGTTACATATGTGTACCAATTTTCGTAGCTCTAGATTAAACGAACAACCGGCAATGCTTCGTGAAGTAAGAATTTTTAAACTCTAAATTTGATGCGCCGCCGCCGTCATATAGTATATCAAAAACTTTTCATTTTTCACAATGATGTTGTCCCAGGTGTTGAGATGGTACATCCCAAGTTTGAAGTCAATCGGGTTAACCGTGTAGGAGAAGCGGGCAAAAGTATGACCCCTGTAAATGTGCAAAAATTGGCAAAAATTGGACATTTAAATACTCATACCTCACTTTCTGTCTATTTTAGGGTACACACTTCAAAGAGGTTTTTGTTCATTGGGATGTGCTACAGGTGCCACACAATTTTCATAGCCGTTGGACAATCGTAGCGGGACAGGGATCCGTTTAACCTATGTAGGGGGCGCTAAGGAGCCATTTTTCTGTTATCATGTATGGCGACTTTAAAATATCAAATTTTTCGCCAGGCCTGATGTGCGTGTAAAGTTTGGTGAGTTTTCGGTCACGTTTAGTGTCTCAAAAATGCGATTGTTTGCGGAGAATAATAATAAGAATAATAATAATAATAAGAATTCCTACAAAAACAATAGGACCTCGCAGCGGCACCGCCGCCGCCGCTGCTCGGGCCCTAACTAGAGCTGCAAGCAGATATAAAGGGCCCTCGCAACCCGGGCCACATTGGGGTACTTGCACGTCGGGGTACTGGCATTTTGGGGTACTGTCAAATAGGACAAGGACCATCTAAAATGTTTTCCTTTTAGGTTTAGCATACGGCTACAGAATACTTTTTGTAGGTCTTAGACTAATAGGTATGCCTCTGAGTTTTCACAAATCTAGGTCAAGTCAAGTCATCTTTAGTTATTTCGCGCTTGAATCATCCAATCGGAAATGCTCCATAAAAATTTATAGAGATCGCGATTTATTGCACAAGAAATCTCTAAAAATTCATGTTCATGACAAGTCTGATGTGTGTGCAAAGTTTCATGAGTTTTCACACATGTATAGACCAAAAAAAATAAGCAGCACTTTACTTGGCAAACAATGCATCGCTATGGCAACAGCGTGCGACAAACTAAAAAACTTTCGATAACTGCATCTTAAACATCTTAAGATGAAACACACCAAGTTTGAAGACGGTCGGATGTATTTTGTAGGAGGAGTTCATTAAAATATGACCCCTAAAAAAGGCCACAAAAAAATGCCTACAAATCCCATCGTAAATCAAAATGGCGGACTTCCTGTTTGGTTTTGCACATGATTCCAAGATACTTTTTTGTACATCGTGGGCTCTTAACTCATTCACTGCCATTGACGGAAAAAGAGCCCAAATAATGCATATTTTTTTTGCTGGTCTGGCAATGAATGTGTTAAGTATGCCTGCAAATTATCATAGCTCTAGGTAAAACGTACAACCGGGAATGCTTCATTTAAGAGGAGTTTGTTTTTTTTAGCTCAAAATGTGATGCCCGGCCCCTGGGGGACTTTCTGTTGGGTTTAGCACATGGCACCAAGAGACTTTTTTTGTACATCGTGGGCTGTTACATATGTCGCCAAATTTTCGTAGCTCGAGCTGCTTTGTATAACTGGGAATTCTTCATTAAGAAGAATTTTTTTCCTTTGCAAACAAGTGCATGCCACGGCAACAGCGTGCGACGAAATAAAAAGCTTTCAATAACTTTTTATCTTCAACATCTTTAGATGAATCACAACAGGTTTGAAGATGTTGGGATAAACTCTGTAGGAGGAGTTCGTTAAAATAAGACCCCTATGAAATGGCCAAAAAAATGGCAACACGTTCCAAAGTAAATCAAAATGGTGGATTTTCTGTTAGGTTTAGCATATGGTTCAAAAAGAGTTTTTTGTACCTTGAGGGCTGTTACATATGTCTTCAAATTTTGGTAACTCTACGTGAAACGTACAGCCCGGAATGCTTCTTTCAGTAAGAATTTTGAAACGCAAAATTTGATGCCCCGCCTCTGGCGGACTTCCTGTTGGGTTTAGCATATGACACCAACAGACTTTTTTGTAGATCATAGTCTGTTACATATGTGTACCAATTTTCGTCGCTCTAGGTTAAACGTACAACCGGCAATACTACGTTTAGAAAGAATTTTGAAACTCTAAATTTGATGCCTCACCCCCGTCATATAGTACGTCAAAATTTTTTGATTTTTTTACCATGATGTTGTCCCAGGTGTTGAGATGGTACAGCCCAAGTTTGAAGTCAATCGGGTTAACCGTGTAGAAGAAGTGGGCAAAAGAATGACCTCTGTAAATGTACAAAAATGGGCTAAAATTGGACATTTAAATCCTCATACCTCAATTCCTGTCTATTTTAGGGTACACATAGCAAAGAGGTTTTTGTTCATCTGGATGTGCTACAGGTGCCACACAATTTTCGTAGCCATAGGACAATCGTAGCGGGACAGGGATCCGTTAAACCTATGTAGGTGGCGCTATGGAGCCATTTTTCTGTTATCACGTATGGCGACTTTAAAATATTAAATTTTTCCCCAGGCCTGACGTGTGTGTAAAGTTTGGTGAGTTTTCGTTCACGTTTAGTGTCTCAAAAATGTGATTGTTTGCGGAAAAGAATAATAACTGACACGATGCGAGGAGGTAGGACTCAGACGCAGAGTGTAAGTTGGCCAACAAGGCTGCAGCTTTAATCCAATGAACCAAAAAACACCTCTCAAGGAGGGAAAAAAGGCAGAACAAAAAGAGCTCCAAACTGGAGAATAAACAAGGGCACTCAAAAACAGGGACAACTAAAGGCGCTCCGCTAGGGAGGAAAACAAGGGGCAAACTAAGGGCGCAAGACAAAGCAAGGCAAGACATCGAACAAGGACTGTGGAACAAGGACTGTGAGGACGCTTCCATGCACTGAGATGTGACACTTCGGCAACGGAGGGGAGAATGCAGGTGGCTTTTATGTCCGGGTTGATTGGGAGCAGGTGGAAACAATCATGGGCGTGGACCGGTGATTACTGTGCAGGAGGAAGGGCAAGTGACCTGAGGTGAGAGGGTGGTTAATGACTTCAAAATAAAACAGGAACCTGACTGTGAAATAAAAGCATGACCCGCCACTCTGGTGGCGGCGTGACAGTAGCCCCCCCTCAACGGCCGGCTCTCGACGGCCCAGGAACCTCGGGGTGTTCATCATAAAAATCGTCGATGAGGGAGGGGTCTACAATGAACCGGGCGGGCACCCATTGCCGTTCTTCAGGCCCGTAACCCTCCCAGTCAACCAGGTATTGGTGCCCCCGGCCCCGCTTTCGGACGTCCAATAATTTTCTGACCTTATAAACTGGGCCCCCCTCCACCATCTCCGGAGGGGGCGGCGCAGGCTCGGGCGGGACCAGGGAACTGTCCTGAACAGGCTTGACCTGGCTCACATGGAAGGTAGGGTGGGTGCGGAGGGATCGAGGCAGGCGCAGGCGCACGGCGGCTGGACCTACTGTCTTGGTGATCGGGAATGGCCCCACGAATCTAGGGGCCAACTTTGGACAAGGTACATTTAGATGAAGGTTCTTCGTCGATAGCCATACCTTTTGACCTGGTTGATACTGGGGTGCGGCCCTCCTCCTCCGGTCAGCAGCTCTTTTCATCCTGTCGCCTTGACGTTGTAGTGCCAGTCGAGCCGCTGACTAGATTCGGCGGCACCGGCGGACCATGGCGAGAACCGAGGGAACTGAGGCTTCCTCCTCCAGGTCTGCGAAGTAAGGTGGGTCGTAACCATGCACACATTTGAACGGCGTGATTCCTGTGGCAGAGGTGGGTAACGAGTTATGAGCCAGTTCAACCCAAACCAAGTTTTTGCTCCAGGTGGACGGATTTTGGGAGACCAAGCACCGGAGTCCGGTCTCCAGCTGTTGATTTAGCCTCTCGGCTTGTCCATTGGCTTCCGGGTGGTAGCCCGAGGTTAAGTTCGCCTTGGCCCCTATGGCTCTGCAGAACTCTTTCCAGAAACGAGAGACGAACTGGGGCCCGCGGTCGGACACAATGTGTCGTGGGAATCCATGGGTTCTGAATACTTGGTCTATCATTATTTCTGCTGTTTTCTTGGCGGAGGGTAACTTGGGTAATGGAATAAAGCGGACCATCTTTGAGAAGCGATCAACAACTGTAAGTATTGTGGTTTTACCATGTGATGTGGGAAGTCCAGTGACAAAGTCCATTGATATTTCAGCCCAGGGTCTTGAGGGGATCGGTAGTGCCTGAAGGAGGCCCATCTGAGGTTGATTAGATGATTTATTTCGGGCACAGACTGGGCAGGCCTTTACATATTCCTGTACCGAGGCTTCCATAGAAGGCCACCAGAATCTTCGGGCGACAGCGAACAGGGTCCTGCGAGTACCTGGGTGACAAGACAGACGAGAGGTGTGTGCCCAGTTGATCACCTGTGCTCTTAGGGCCTCCGGGACGAAAAGCCGTCGTGGTGGGCATTCTTTCGGGGTGATCGTGTCTTGAAGGGCGTCCTTGACTTCCTCTTCAATCTGCCAGGACAGGGCTCCTACTATGCAGTCTCTCGGCAGGATGGGTTCAGGT